>NC_079226.1:18320784-18433990 GCF_029633865.1 Lampris incognitus
ATTCTTTGACGAAAGCAAAGTTTGATGTAAAAAAAATCTTATTTCAAATACAAATCATTATTTCTAACCTTGTCAATGTCTTGACTCTATTTTCTATTCATTTCACAACATATGGTGGTGAATAAGTGTGACTTTTCATGGAAAACACAAAATTGTTTGGGTGATCCCAAACTTTTGAACGGTAGTGTATGTCAATGACTTTTTGGCTGACAGGTGATTGATCATACTGTAAATTGACAGAAAAAGAGGTGGGTACACTCTGTACACCTGCGTATACCCTCCACTACACCACTGTTCGTGTTGAGTTTAAATTGGGGTTAAAAGTAGATCTGCGCCAAGACTTGCGGGTATTGTAGCAGTTTATTTCATTGCATACCAACACGGGGATTGCTGGTTCGAATCCCTGTGTTACCTCCGGCTTGGTCGGGCATCCCTACTGTAATGTATGGAATCTCACAGGATACACTTTCCCCGTATATGTGATAAGAGGAAACGGCAGCAGTCTGCTCAGTCGCCCAGAAGCAGTTAAAATGGGTTTAGTGAAGAGAGTAGAGCAGGTTGGCACTGTGTTCAGAACCAGCGGCTTGCTAAAGACTGAACCTGTTAAAGGCGTTCTCAAAGAAGATGCTCAGCCATGTGCAGTGCACACGGTAGACGCATACCACTGCCACTTATGCCTCTAGTTAAGAAGGAGTTACATCGGTTGGGAAAGGAGGGCATCATTGAAAAAGTGATGCAGCCCACAGAGTGGTGCGCCGCCATGGTCCCAGTTCTAAAGCCTAACAGAAAAGAGGTCCGGTGCTGTGCTGATTTAAGGACGCTAAACCATGCAGGTAAAAGGGAAAAGTACCTGCTACCTACTATGGAGAAATCATGCCACGGCTCTCAGGTTCTACGGTGTTCACGTCACTAGACGCAGCCAGTGGATTTTACCAGACTCCCCTGCATGAGGAAAGCTGCAAGCTAACCACTTTCATCACTCCCTTTGGGAGGTATACCTTCTGCAGACTCCCATTTGGGATAACGAGTGCACCAGAAATCTTCCAGCAAAAAATGGTAGAAACTTTACAGGGACTGGAAGGAACAGAAGTCTACATGAATGACATCCTCATGCACGAGGAAACTGAGGAGGTCCATGATAGATGTCTGAAGCAGGTACTGAAAGTGATTGAGGCAGCCGGCCTTAAACTGAACAAACACAAATGTAAGTTCAGACAACGACAGATTCACTTCCTGGGACACATATTTGATGAGAACGCAGTGTGAGACCCGACCCAGAGCAAGTGTCTGGGATTAGAAATTCCCCACAACCTCATAATGTGGCAGAGCTCAAGCGGTTTCTGGGAATGGTCAGCTATATGGCCAAATTCATCCCAGAGCTCTCGACAGCAGGACAACCGCTCTATGAACTGCTGAAGTCAAAGGTGGAATGGCTGTGGGGACCTGCACAGCAAACTGCCTTCCAGAGACTGAAGACTGCCTTAGCATCAGCACCTATACTCTCCTTCTACGAAGCTAACAGGCCCACCATGGTGTCGGCTGACGCCAGCAGTTTTGGGCTTGGAGGAGTCCTGTTGCAGCAGCATGGTGAGGACTGGAAACCTGTGGCCTACTGCTCCAGGAGGCTCAGGGATGCAGAGACCAGGTATGCTGAAATAGAGAAAGAATGCCTGGCCAGTGTCTGGGCATGTGAACATTTTGAGAAATACCTGTTTGGACTTGACAGCTTTAAACTGATCACTGATCACAAGCCCCTGGTGCCCTTAATGAACAGTAAAGACCTTGACAATGTCCCAATAAGGTGCCAGAGACTGCTGATGAGACTGATGCGCTTTAATGCAGAGGCCATGTAGGCATCAGGAAAGACATTTGCAGTAGCTGAAGCACTCTTCAGGGACCCCTTGCAGAATTCTGGAGAGGATAGGTCTACCGACGATGTGGCAGCACACATACACTCAGTCCTGAGCCACATCCCTGCTTCACCATAGAGGATGCAAGAGATCAGAGACCGCACAGCCACAGACCCCCAGCTCCAGGTAGTGAGACAGTTCATCCAGTGATGTTGGCCAGGTTACGAAAAAAAAGTACCAGAGGTGGTC
Source organism: Lampris incognitus (assembly GCF_029633865.1). Classification (NCBI taxonomy): domain Eukaryota; kingdom Metazoa; phylum Chordata; class Actinopteri; order Lampriformes; family Lampridae; genus Lampris; species Lampris incognitus. The sequence continues at coordinate 18,322,884 of NC_079226.1, forward strand.
AGGGATTTCTACAAGGTGAGAGGAGAACTGTCAGAGATAGATGGGTTAGTGGTCAGGGGAAATCGCATAGTGATTCCCACTTCTATGAGAACAGAGATAGTTGAAAGGATTCATGAGGGTCATCGAGGGCTAGTGAAATGCAAAGAAAGAGAGCTAACCAGTCAGTGTGGTGGCCAAGAATTTCACAGGACATAGTGACAAAGGTAACTCGGTGTAAGTTTTTTCAGCGAGAACAGAAACACACAGAGGAAAGAGCCATTAATGCGTAATTGTAGATATGTGAGCACAAGAAGCAGTCCTATTTGGTAGTGTCAGACTACTACTCCAGGTACTTAGAGATCCTACACCTACACTACCGTTCAAAAGTTTGGGATCACCCAAACAATTTTGTGTTTTCCATGAAAAGTCACACTTATTCACCACCATATGTTGTGAAATGAATAGAAAATAGAGTCAAGACATTGACAAGGTTAGAAATAATGATTTGTATTTGAAATAAGATTTTTTTTACATCAAACTTTGCTTTCGTCAAAGAATCCTCCATTTGCAGCAATTACAGCATTGCAGACCTTTGGCATTCTAGCTGTTAATTTGTTGAGGTAATCTGGAGAAATTGCACCCCACGCTTCCAGAGGCAGCTCCCACAAGTTGGATTGGTTGGATGGGCACTTCTTGCGTACCATACGATCAAGCTGCTCCCACAACAGCTCAATGGGGTTCAGATCTGGTGACTGCGCTGGCCACTCCATTACCGATAGAATACCAGCTGCCTGCTTCTGCTCTAAATAGTTCTTGCACAATTTGGAGGTGTGTTTAGGGTCATTGTCCTGTTGTAGGATGAAATTGGCTCCAATCAAGCGCTGTCCACTGGATATGGCATGGCGTTGCAAAATGGAGTGATAGCCTTCCTTATTCAGAATCCCTTTTACCCTGTACAAATCTCCCACCTTACCAGCACCAAAGCAACCCCAGACCATCACATTACCTCCACCATGCTTAACAGATGGCGTCAGGCATTGTTCCAGCATCTTTTCATTTGTTCTGCGTCTCACAAACGTTCTTCTTTGTGATCCAAACACCTCAAACTTGGATTCATCCGTCCACAACACTTTTTTCCAGTCTTCCTCTGTCCAATGTCTGTGTTCTTTTGCCCATCTTAATCTTTTTCTTTTATTGGTCAGTCTCAGATATGGCTTTTTCTTTGCCACTCTGCCCTGAAGCCCAGAATCCCGCAGCCGCCTCTTCACTGTAGATGTTGACACTGGTGTTTTGCGGGTACTATTTAATGAAGATGCCAGTTGGGGACCTGTGAGGCGTCTGTTTCTCAAACTAGAGACTCTAATGTACTTATCTTCTTGCTCAGTTGTGCAACGCGGCCTCCCACTTCTTTTTCTACTCTGGTTAGAGCCTGTTTGTGCTGTCCTCTGAAGGGAGTAGTACACACCGGTGTAGGAAATCTTCAATTTCTTAGCAATTTCTCGCATGGAATAGCCTTCATTTCTAAGAACAAGAATAGACTGTCGAGTTTCAGATGAAAGTTCTCTTTTTCTGGCCATTTTGAGCGTTTAATTGACCCCACAAATGTGATGCTCCAGAAACTCAATCTGCTCAAAGGAAGGTCAGTTTTGTAGCTTCTGTAACGAGCTAAACTGTTTTCAGATGTGTGAACATGATTGCACAAGGGTTTTCTAATCATCAATTAGCCTTCTGAGCCAATGAGCAAACACATTGTACCATTAGAACACTGGAGTGATAGTTGCTTGAAATGGGCCTCTATACACCTATGTAGATATTGCACCAAAAACCAGACATTTGCAGCTAGAATAGTCATTTACCACATTAGCAATGTATAGAGTGTATTTCTTTAAAGTTAAGACTAGTTTAAAGTTATCTTCATTGAAAAGTACAGTGCTTTTCCTTCAAAAATATGGACATTTCAATGTGATCCCAAACTTTTGAATGGTAGTGTACCTGTGACAGCCAGTGGCCAAGTCACAGAGATGCTAAAAGCCACATTTGCAAGGTATGGTATGCCAGAAGTGCTAGTAAGCGATAATGGACCTCAGCTAGCCTCAGAAGAGTTCAGACAGTTTAGTAAGAAATATGACTTTACTCATGTAACATCTAGTCCACATTATGCCCAGAGTAATGGCCAAGCTGAGAGGGCTGTGCAGGTAGCAAAAGGGATCCTTAGGCAGGAAGACCCCCTCCTGGCTTTGATGGTATACAGAGCCACACCCGCCAGTCCTGCTAAGCTGCTGATGGGTTGAGAAATCCACACGATTTTACCCACCCTGTCTGAGAACTTGGACCCAAGCTGGCCAGACAAGGAAGAAATCAGACAAGCAGATGCAGTCGCCAAGAAGAGGCAGGCATGCCACTACAACCGCAGGAATGGGGTAAGGAGTCTACCTCTGCTGAGCCCAGGGAACAGTGTTCTCATGAAACTGGACAATGAGAAACAACGGACAACACCAGGTACTGTCTGTGAAGCCAGCTCCTCCCCTAGATCTTATGTGGTGGACACGGCTCAAGGGGGACAGTACAGACGAAACCGACGTCATCGCTTCAGTGCACCCACAGTACCAGCCCACACACATACACCCACAGAGCCGGTTACTGTAGAGGTGACTGTAAGGTAGGTAGGGAGGTCTTTATTTATTTCAGACATAGAAATCAAATGTTATTATTTCAAACACAGCAAACAAACAAACGTTACATGTTTGAAAAGGAGTAGGAGGAAGTTTCTACTTATAATATCCTGCCCCCTCTCTGATGCTCAATCTATACAATCTCGCTAATAAACCTGTTTTTTTTTACACATCAGGGTATGCCCTACTCATATACCTTGTCAATGAGTCAACAACAACAAAAAACAATAAGAATAGTAATGATGGAAATTAAAAATGGAATAAAAATACCGAAAACAAGTTGAAAAAAAAGCCCAGATAATAAAAGCAATAATAATGGTGTCCCATTAGAAGAAGAACAGTACAGCAATAAAATACTGGGGGGGAAAAAAACCCAACAATAGAAGCAATGAGGAAGAACAACAATAGCATCCACCGAGGTATCATGGTCATGAGAGAAGCAAGGCTTCCTCTTCATACCTCTTTAAAAACATTTTTTTGGTACCTTTTTTTTTTAAATGACTTAAACTTGTGCTTTCCTTGAGTTCTTGATCTAAAACATTCCACAGACTAAATCCACAGTAAGAAATACACATACTGTTGCAAGTGGTACGAATACTTTGTTTTCTAAATTTCGATAATCCTCTTAAATTATACCCACCCTCTCTACCTGAGGACAGTTGTTGTATGTTGCCAGGAAGTAGATTATTTCTTGCTGTGTACAACATTTGTGCACTGTTGTATTCTACAAAGGCCCTTGAATTTAAAAACAGTTTGGAGAGTCTGGGACCGAAATAACCGCTGATCACACAATCACAGACACTTCGGCTGGAGCAGCAGCTACACACACACACACACACACACACACACACACACACACACACACACACACACACACAAACACAAGGGGCAGTCACTGTGACCAGATCAAGTAGAGTGAGTAAGCCAGGCCCTCTGCTGGATTTGTGAGCACTTTTTTTTTTATTAGAAAAAAAGGAAAAATGTATATGTAAAAATGTTGTGCGATAGTCATGGAGCGGGCGGCATCTTTGGAGGGAGATGTAATGTATGGAATCTCGCTGGATTTGTGGGATGTGACGTTAACAGGAAGTCTGTTGCTGTGTTCGTGTATAGTATCGCGGTGAAGCAGCTCAGTAAAGGCTCCCGAGTGTTTAGACTTTTTGGTGTGTGTTCTTCTTATTAGTTAGATGTCAGACCTACAGACACAATTGGCCGTGTCTGTGGGTGGGAAACTGGGTGTGGGTACGTGTCTTGCACTAGCGCCTCCTCTGGTCAGTCGGGGCGCCTGTTTGGGGGGGACGGGGGGGGGATCCTCCCACGTGCTACGTCCCCCTGGTGAAACTCTTCACTGTCAGGTGAAAAGAAGCGGCTGGCGACTCCACATGTATCGGAGGAGACGTGTGGTAGTCTGCAGCCCTCCCCGGATCGGCAGAGGGGCTGGAGCAGCGGCCGGGACGGCTCGGAAGAGTGGAGTAATTGGCCAAGTACAATTGGGGGGAAAAAGAGAAAAGTATATCCGAGCTGATGTCGTATAAACTACATCCTCATTCTTCATTACGTTGGCATATTTTGAGAACGGCAGATAAGCTGTGCATGGTGGTGTGTCTGTGAGACGTGTGCCACTGTGCACCCTCAGACACTGCCCTGGTGAGACATGGGTATATTCGTTGTGTCTGTGCTGCTGCTCATCACGGCGGCTCCAGTGACCTTGCTGGTGATGCAATAGAAGATAAAGAGGAAGAAACCTGGAAAAGAAAAAAAAAAACAGTGCAAACTTTTCACAAGCATGTTCCAGCCCTAGAACTCAACAAAATAAAGGGAATTTGTGTAACGAAATACTAATTTGCATATGTCAGCATGATCGACTCAAGACTTCTGCTATGACATCTTTGTCAAGTCATTTGATATGATGGCACACTGTTTTGCTTTTTTTTGCTTTTTTTGTTGTTGCAAGGGTTGACAAACTTTTGCTAAGACAAACTTGGAGACTACCTTGGAAGGAATTTAGGATGCTGAAGATGTAGTAGGAGGGTATAATCATTGGTCCGTAACTGAAGAAGGCCAAGGCCCAGGTAACGCCCAACAGCATGAACAGGCCCAGGATGGAGAGGAAGGATAGCTTTGTGTCGCTCCCAGGCTGGGTCTGCCTCGCTGTGGACTTAAAAAGCACAGCGTGCAGCACAAAAGAAATGAAACCAGTGAAAGTGAAGATGAAAACGACAGCGTAATAGCCGATGGTCACCCCTTGGTGGACGTTGACATCAGCGATCCAGCACCTGGAAAATCATATAGAAAGAGTGCCTCATTTTGCAGCACAGAGACGTGCACTGAAAACTGAAACATACATGAGCAAGTTTTTATTATCATTGGAAATTACTTGCATTTTCACGGATTCCCCATCGTCTGCCTTGATTACTAAGAAATTATACTTTCCCAGCGCGGCAACAGTGATCACTACTATAGCTGGAGTGACTAAAGAGAGAGGAATCACAGAGAGAAAGGAGATTTCTCAGCAAAAATTAAATGTCTTGCAAAATTATACAAAATTCCACCACCAAAAATGAATCAATTGTTCCTCCACCCAAGGCCCACCTGCTCACAATTTTGTGAAAATCTATCCATCCATCCTTGTGATAGGCTAGCTTGCCAACAGACTAACAGACAAATACAGGTAAAACCTCCTTGGTGCAGGAAATTACCTCTGACGAACCTGTCAGGCTTGTTTTTCTGCATATCTGCCCAACAGACATCAGAAGTTCCACATCTCAAAATGACAACAGGTCCAACATATTACTGAATTAGCCATTTGTTGTATATTCGTTGTTTGTTTCTTGCATTGTTACACAGTATATTTGTTGAATATTTGTGTTGTGATTGTTCTTAGTAGAGCTAATGGAATGGTTTGGGCAAAATAACCTGGGTACTTGGATGTAATATTTGACACCAATTTAAATCACGATGAACAAGTAATTAGAGTTGTTCAGTCATGCTTCTTCCAGGTGAATAACATATCAAAATCAGATCATTCCTGTCCTTGAGTGACACGCAGAATGCCATATATGCATTTCATTCTTCTCAACTGGTTTAAATGTAAACGTAATCCTGCCTCAGTTAGAAGCAAATGTTGCTCCTCCAGCTGGTCGATAGTGCTTCTGCTAGACTTCTAACATGACCATATCCTCTCTATCCTGGCCTCTTCGCATTGGCTGCCTATCAACTTCATGATCAATCTAAAACATTATCATTGTCACTTATAAAGGTGGTCAACATCGAGCCATGGTCGACATGATAGATCTTTTCACTCTGTATGAGCCTGGAGGCAGGATGAGGTCTTCTGGACAAGCTTTACTTGTTGTCCCCAGTTCCACATTTATGAGCAGAGGTGATCGGGCCTGTGTTGTCCCGGCCCCTGGACTATGGAGGAAACTTCTCTAGGAGTTTAGACTAGCAAATCGTATGCTGGCTCTAGAAAATGCATGTAATCAAAGTGGCGTTTTTGTTAGCTGTCTGTTCCTTTTTGGTTGTCTGTAGGTCTTCTTATGCATATTTTTATTTCTTAAAGCTGGTGTGAGGAGTTCTGGATTTCTGTTGACATCCCCCCCCCCCCATGCACAAGCTGTAGTGTTTCATGGAAGAACAACTATTTTGGTCACATTTTACAGGCAATCTGACTTGCAGACAAGCATATGAAATCGGTTTATAGCAATATCTAATCTTCTCGCCGATGGTCTCATTTGCTTATTTCGATCATATAGGGGCAACAAAATTAAATCGATTCTGATAAATAAAAGTGGAAAAACTCCATATTGATCTCATTCTCATTGAAGGAGTGATTAAGGGGCAGCATGGTGGCGCAGTTTAGCATGGTCGCTTCACAGCAAGAAGGTCCTGGGTTCAAGCCCCGGGGTTGTCCAACCTTGGGGTCATCTCGGGTCATCCTCTGTGTGGAGTTTGCATGTTCTCCTCATGTCTGCGTGGGTTTCCTCTGGGTGCTCCAGTTTCCTCCCACAGTCCAAAGACATGTAGGTCAGGTCAATCGGCCGTACTAAATTGTCCCTAGGTGTGTGTCAGCCCTGTGATGGCCTGGTGGCCTGTCCAGAGTGTCTCCCTGCCTGCTACCGAATGACTGCTGGGATAGGCTCCAGCATCCCCGTGACCCTGAGAGCAGGATAAGCAGTTTGGATAATGGATGGATAAGTGATTGAGTTCTTAGCCCTCTTTGTTTGACTCCTGACACACCTGAGCTTTTGCGCTGATGTCACAACCCCAAACTCCTGCACATACTTAACATGTAGATGTCACCCCCCCCTTTTTCTCCCCAGTTGTACCCGGCCAATTACCTCACTCTTCCGAGCCATCCTTGTCGCTGCTCCACCCCCTCTGCCGATCCGGGGAGGGCTGCAGACTACCACACGTCTCCTCCAATACATGTGGAGTCGCCAGCCGCTTCTTTTCACCTGACAGTGAAGAGTTTCGCCAGGGGAGGATGTAGCGCGTGGGAGGATCACGCTGTTCCCCCCAGTTCCCCCTTCCCCTTGAACAGGCACCCCGACCGACCAGAGGAGGCGCCAGTGCAGCGACCAGGACACGTACCCTCATCCGGCTTCCGCTCTGCAGACAAGGCCAATTATGTCTGTCGGGATGCCCGACCAAGCCGGAGGTAACACGGGGATTCGAAACGGCGATCCCCGTGTTGGTATGCAACAAAATAGACCGCTATGCCACCCGGACACCCCTATATGTGGGCATCTTTAACAATCATTTCAATGCTCTCTTACCCCATCCGGCTAAGCAGATCTTCAGCATGTAATGTCTGATACCATCAAGGACATTCTTCATCCTCATGTAGAGGTGGAGAGACTCCAGGAAGTACCAGGTAAAAGTTACCAGCAAGTTGTAGTGCATAACTGCTGCAATGGCCACACATGCGCCAAAGTTCCCAAGGTCCGCAATGTGCTGGTTGATGAGGAAGGTCAGGTTAAGGATCATCATGGCAATGAAGAGGTTCATCATGATCTCAGTGAACTGGCTTGCTGTCCCTTTCCTGTGGAGTTTTAAGTTTAGTGTCAGCAGAAGTTTTTCATCAGTCACACTGAAAGCTGTCTGTTATGCCATAGGTGTGAAATTGCCACGTTTCAATACCTGATGATGTAATGCATGAAGAGAGCTGTTGCCAAGAAGAATATGGATAAGGCACAGCCAGCCGCCGTGATTTGGCTCAGTGGGCCGATGTCTGAGGAACTGATGTTTCTGGGCGGCGGCGACTTCACGGTGCATGTGTGCCAGCGGTTAGAGGTTAGCGTTGTTAGAAAAGGGGGTAAAACGTCAGCGATGGCCTCGTTATGTTTGCATTTTGGTAAGCTCTTAATATGTTGGACTGCCAGGAAGACCATTATCTAAGAGGGAATTTTACTACAAAGGTTTGAACGAGCCATTGTTCTGGCCTGTGTGGATTGAAAGAAAGAGATAATCACCATCATCACAGCAAAAAATGTTAGATGAGTGCATTGACATGTAATGCTGTTATTGCTCTCCCTGGTCGTACAGCCCTCTTTTGACCAGTTTGGTTTTTTCCCTATAAAACAGAGAATAAAACATGTAAAGAGAGTTGGGTTTTTTTTACACTGAAATTGTATACGCATAAACTGTAGATGCATAATTTGAACTTTTGATTGGTTTAAGAAGCGTGTGCTATATAATATAAAATAGCGTGCCGTGCATCACCTTGGCCATCCCAGGAAACACAGCAAACGTTGGCTCCCTGCTGCATTGGAAGGAAATTAATGTAAAAATGCCGTTGCTCTGTTTGGAAGTTGGCTACCATGACTGACAGTTCCCGTTTTTTTTTACCTTGTCGACGTCTCTGTAATGAATGTCTACGGTATCTGAGAGATTGGATATGTTGTTCCCCATCTCAATTCCCAATACCTCCCTGTTAAAGATCAGGCCCATCTCATCCTGTTTAGGGTGAAATATGCAATTGTGGAAGACACATGTAAGGGAAACAAACAAAATAAAATGATGTGTGCAGGTTTCATAAAATGTGCAGATATGGGCAGAATTATATCAGCATGGTTGTGATTGTGATTGTGAACATTGCATTTGATGATTTGGAGCTTTTCTGCAGCATACATGATGAGTTGTACCTGGGACATGTTTGGAAAAACAAGAACTCCGACAAATGAACTATTTTTCCGTGCCGCCATCTCACCAGCTTCTCTTGGGAGATACACGGATCGGGAGAAGTTTGCCATCGATGTATTTATATTGTCAGCCAACTACAGAAGGGAAGAATGAGAGAGCGTTCGCAACGCTTTAACCTCTATCGATATCACACTGCGCCTCTTTTTTATCTATTTAATTATTCATTTTGACCCCCCCCCCTTTTTCTCCCCGATTGTATCTGGCCCATCACCCCACTCTCTGAGCCATCCCGGTTGCTGCTCCACCCCCTCTGCCGATCCGGGGAGGGCTGCAGACTACCACGCGCTTCCTCCGATACATGTAGCGTCGCCAGCCGCTTCTTTTCACCTGACAGTGAGGAGTTTCACCAGGGGGATGTAGCGTGTGGGAGGATCACACTATTCCTCCCAGTTCCCCCTCCCCACTAGCACTTAGCGCCCCGACCGACCGACCAATTGTGTCTGTAGGGACGCCCGACCGACCAGAGGTAACACGGGGATTCAAACCGGCGATCCCTGTGTTGGTATGCAACGGAATAGACCGGACGCCCCCCCCACACACACACCCCCCTCTGAGTGGTTAAAATACTTGCGCTCAATTCGGTATTTGGTGAAAAGGCAAAAATGATGTCTTTCGGATTTTTCGGTGGCAGCTTCATCAGCATTCCTCTGATGGCGCCCACGGAAATGGCTGCTGTTTTGGCGTCCCCCATCTTTTCCAGCCAGGAGATGAGATTGTTCATGGCCCATCTGGAATAAAAATACAGAAGACTGTTGTGCATCGGTACACCTTAATACTCCGATAACTACCGCCATTGCTGCAGCAACAACGGCTGCACCTACTTCACACTGTCATAACACACTCACGCACAAAACAATGAATGAAAAAAAAATGCTAGAAACATTTTCTTTGTTGAAAATGGCGGCTCAGAAACACAATTGAAAATCCCGCTGTGGTCTTTTTTAATAGTTTTCACACTGATGTATTATCATGTCACAGCCGGCACAAGGCATAAGCAAACTACATGGCCACATAGGGCCCCCAGGCCACGTGCCATCACACGAGTAACAACGTTTTTCTATCAAATTCAGCTTAGGGTCCGAAAAAGGTCTGGCCCAGCCCTGATTGTTGCCAGGATCTATAACCCAAATACTTGCATTGCCATGTCTGCACTGGTGACGCCATTACTGTTCTCCCAGGCAGGATCAATGTTAAGCTTCAACTCGGCCTTTCCCCCTGAGTTTTCATGAGTCAACTTGGCCTTTTCCCCTGAGTTTTCATGGGTCACACGCCTCCATTCATCCAAGTGGGTATTAATAATGAGTTTATTCGAGGTTTCACCTGTATTTCAACACGCATGCACACATATGCACACACACACACACACACACACACACACACACACACACACACACACACACACACACACACACACACACACACACACACACACACACACACACACACACAAGCATTCAGTTTAATTACAAGGTATTTTGGGTTAATCGCCGTAATGTGCTTTTTAATGATAAGAATAAACAACAACCTTTGCCAGCTTGTGGTACAACTTCTTTAAAAATCTCATTTGGGTTTATTTCCACATCCCCCATACTGCCTTGGAAATATAAAGATCACACAGATAAGTAGGTTCTCTGGGTCATGTGGGCATAAATCAAAGTTGCTTTAGTAAATTCATTACTTTGCCCTCCTATGCATGAATGAGAGGGAGGACAGTGGAATGGTGAGGATGCAAGGAGTAGCGGTGACGAAGGCGGATGAGTTTAAATACTTGGGGTCAACTGTCCAAAGTAACGGGGAGTGCAGTAGAGAGGTGAAGAAGAGAGAGCAGGCAGGGTGGAGTGGGTGGAGAAGAGTGTCAGGAGTGATTTGTGACAGAAGGGTACCAGCAAGAGTTAAAGGGAAGCTTTACAGGATGGTTGTGAGACCAGCTATGTTATATGGTTTGGAGACAGTGGCACTGATGAAAAGACAGGAGGCGGAGCTGGAGGTGGCAGAGTTGAAGATGCTAAGATTTTCATTGGGAGTGACGAAGAAGGACAGGGTTAGGAACGATTATATTAGAGGGGCAGCTCAGGTTGGACGGTTTGGAGACAAAGCAAGAGAGGCGAGATTGAGATGGTTTGGACATGTGTGGAGGAGAGATGCTGGGTATATTGGGAGAAGGACGCTGAATATGCAGTTGCCAGGGAAGAGGAAAAGAGGAAGGCCAAAGAGGAGGTTTATGGATGGGGTGAGGGAGGACATGCAGGTGGCTGGTGTGACAGAGGAAGATGCAGAGGACAGGAAGAGATGGAAATGGATGAGTCGCTGTGGCGCCCCCTAATGGGAGCAGCCGAGAGTCATAGTAGTAGATAACTTTGTCCTCACATGTGCAGTTATCTTCATCGATGCCTAGGATTTGAGACACAATGAAATCATTCAGAATTTAAAGGATGACAGATTAAAATAGGCTCATTCTGTCAGAGAAAATGTGTTCCATTCAATCCAATGGGATTTTGAGGGCATCCCGGACACTGCTCCACCCCCTCTGCCGATCCGGGGAGGGCTGCAGACTACCACATGCCTCCTGATACATGTGGAGACGCCAGCTGCATTTTTTTCACCTGACAGTGAGGAGTTTCGCCAGGGGGACGTAGCGCGTGGGAGGATCACGCTATTCTCCCCAGTTCCCCCTCCCCCTGAACAGGCACCCCGACCGACCAGAGGAGGCGCTAGTGCGGCGATCAGGACACTTACCCACAACCGGTTTCCCGCCTACAGACATGGCCAATTGTGTCTTTAGGGGCACCCCGACCAAGCCGGAGGCAACACGGGGATTCGAACCAGTCTCTAAACAGTGACCAGATACAATGTGGTTTCATAGATCACGACAGGTGTGGATGGGCCTCACTTCTTGAATCATACCTATGGCGCTGCAGACATGGGATGGCATGGATGCCATTCTGCAGATGCGGAAAGTAGCCAGTCTGGTTTCCTGGTTGTACATGCATTTGTTACTGAGAATTAACTTGTATCCATCCTCATCATTCTCTAGTTCAGTTTTGCAGTCTGAACATCTGCCATAATCTAAAACGATACAGAATCAGTTTCAGCATGTTGATCAAACGACCGAGGATAACTTTCCTATAGGCTACTGTAAACATACAATACTTGTCAAAATGCCATAGTAACACTGATACCTGTGGCCAAGAGGGGTTCATCATGCTCACCTGAGAAGCCAAGTGAACAGTCGGTGAGATTTTCAGTTACGTTCATGATAAGAGTGGAGTTTGGAAAGTGACACAAAAACGTGCCTGTGAAAGATAATGACAAACTTAATATGCATCAGCGTGCCATAACAATTCCAGCACAGTTTTGGCATAAACGAGTCGTGCCATTTCTGGTTGCCCCTGCACATTACACCTCAATCGGTTGCACCTACTGCCACAGTATTTAAGCAGCAAGCTGAAAAATCAAAAAGATCTCGTAAGAAACTTACTGTTACAGGTGTCATCACCGAGGGTGAAGCTGTGAAACAGCATCATCATGGTCACCGTTAGCTTTTCGTCCATTGAGAACGGTAATCTGAGGAGCCAACACAACGTGTCTTAAAATTAGAGTCAGATTATGATTTAAGAGATTGTCAGCGCACTCTAACCGACATCTGGTTCTTACCTGATGGCAAAGATTTTATATGGCACGTTTCTACGGTCACTCCCGGTGTTGCTTGACTGTTAGCTAGTGTGACTGAAAGGTATGCAGTTTTGCCTGTTTCTTGATTTACCTTGCAAATGAGTCGGGCTCAACCTTCCTCAGTGGGCCTGTTGTGTGGCTTTGGCTGTCAACAACTTTGTAATCGTCACATCGGACAACCCATTTTACAAATTCACTTCTTAATAGGCGACAAAAATCTGCCCGAGTACTTTTTCTCATATTGTGTGTGTGTGTGTAGGGGGTCTTGTTATGCCCAAATTGTGTCCTAAATGAGCTCTTTCTTAAGAATGCATGATTATTATTATTTTTTTTTTTTTAGATTTGTAACTTTTTTTCGTCAAACAATATCCCCTAGACATGAATGGCAGAATGATCAGGTGGACAAAAGTGGAGGGCTGATGTAGAAACAAGTCACTCTGCAAACATCCTCGTGTATTGTTCTGCCTTAAATTCTGTTTTTAATGGTAATCTTTACAATTACTGTATTTTTAGATATATGCATACAGACGGGTGACAAATGAAAGGAAAAGCCAACATAAAGCGTCTTAGTGAGGTGTCGGGCCACCACGAGCCTCCAGAAGAGCTTCAGTGCTCCTCATCATAGATTGTACAAGTCTCTGACCTCTACTGGAGGGATGGACACCATTCCTCCAGAAGTTATTCCCTCATTTGGTGTTTTGATGATGGTGGTGGAGAGCGCTGTCTAACACGTCGGTCCAAAATCTCACTTAGGTGTTCAACTGGATTGAGATCTGGTGACTGTGAAGGCCACAGCATATGATTTACACCATTTTCATCCTCATCAAACCATTCAGTGACCCCTCGTGCCCTGTGGATGGGGGCATTGTCATCCTGGGAGAGATCGCTCCCATCAGGGTAGAAATGTCTCATCATAGGATAAAGGTGATCACTCAGAATAACTTTGTATTGATTTGCCGTGACCCTTCCCTCTAAGGGGACAAGTGGACCCAAACCATGCCAGGAAAATGCCCCCCCCCCCACAGCATAACAGAGCCCCTGGACCCCCTCACTGTAGGGGTCAATCACTCTGGCTTTTCCTTCAATTTGTCTCCCATATGCACATCCATCCATCCATCCATGCATGCATCAAGGCTGGATTAGTACCCCAGGGGCCCCTGGGCACTGAAGCTCATACCCCCCCCCACCCGCACCCGACACGCATAGACACACACACACACGCACACACCACACACACCCCGCGCCCCAGCCATTAAACCCCACCTTAATTATTTTGAGCTTCCAGTCAAACTAGCATGTCAAATCCACCAGACCATAATAACACACCTATTGGTGAAAGGCTGAATAACCAGTCCAGCTGAGCAGGCATGCCTATACAGTTCAATAGACCAAGTACTGCCATTTCGCTCACAAACCACAAGACAAGGAAACAACGGATTAAATCATCAAGGCAGTGTACGACTCTAGACTATGGCGGTATTTGTGTCCATGGAAAACCACCCAAGCAGACAGCACACCCGTTATTACTGATACATAATAATGTGAGTGACTAGGAACGGGCTTACAACAACGCCATCCTAAGGTGACCACACAGCACAGCTGAATGCGGGTTTCAAAATAAGGCTCACTCAGTGAGCTAGGCAACTCCACACAGACCTGCAAAAAACAACATATAATGAACTTGACAAACTGACTCCAACACAATATAGTAGCATCACACCACAGTGATGCAATACACATGTTATGCAAACAGCATATCAAATAAACTCATCCACAGAATATACAGCAAACACACAATCATAACACAATCTGTTTTTAACCTTGAAGAAAAACTGATCTTGAATCTGTGCAGTGTAAGCCACCTGCTCTCTGTGCCCATCCACCTTGTCCATTAGCCAATCTATACAGTGTATTGCCGCTTGCTTGCCAGTCACCACTTGCCCAGCCATCTCACCAATACAATAATCAAGCATGGGACTTAATTTTCTTGGAAGCAACTTTTATTTCATTGTGATTGGATAATTATCAAGAGAGTGGAGCAAGCTTTGTGTCATATATCTGTGGAGCCCAACATTAAAAAAAACCTGCATACATTTTATTTTCTCCCATCGTGGAGGGCCCTTTTACACTTAGGGGCCCCTGGGCACATGCCCACGTTGCCCATATGGTAGATCCGGCATAGGCATGTATAGCAGAGGTCTAGGGCCTCTACAGATGCGTTGAATAGAGCTGGCGAACACTGGCGGTGTGACTCCGGTTAGAGAATCACGGCGGCGGAGCTTCAGTTTGAGGATATTTATTCGAAGAATGTGTGCTGGTATCTGGCATTGACACACAATTTCCTCAAAATGGAAGAGGCAAACTGTACACAGTAAAAAACTGCGTGTTAGTTTAACTCCGAGAGGGTACAAATGGATCCTTCCGGGTCCAATTGTACACTCTCGGAGTTAAATTAACACTCAGGAAGTTAAATTAACACTCAGGGTTTTACTGCGTAGCTCACTAGCAGAAAGTCGGACTGAGACAAGCTGGTTCGAAGCGGAGAGTGTCTGTATTTCTTAAAGGGCCGGTAACCTTACCAGTAAACTGAAGTGAGTGCACAATACCGGTAATACTAGCGGGGGCCAAACTAAACTCCTCTTCTTAACAAGGGCTTTCCTACAGCCTGCTACTACTACTACTACTACTTTCGGCTGCTCCCGTTAGGGGGCGCCACAGCGGCTCATCCATTTCCATCTCTTCCTGTCCTCTGCATCTTCCTCTGTCACACCAGCCACCTGCATGTCCTGCCTCACCACATCCATAAACCTCCTCTTCGGCCTTCCTCTTTTCCTCTTCCCTGGCAGCTCCATATTCAGCATCCTTCTCCCAATATACCCAGCACCTCTCCTCCACACATGTCCAAACCATCTTAATCTTGCCTCTCTTGCTTTGTCTCCAAACCATCCAACTTGAGCAGTCCCTCTAATATAATCGTTCTTAATCCTGTCCTTCTTCATCACACCAAATGAAAATCTTAGCATCTTCAACTCTGCCACCTCCAGCTCCGCCTCCTGTCTTTTTGTCAGTGCCACTGTCTCCAAACCATATAACATAGCTGGTCTCACAACCATCTTGTAAACCTTCCCTTTAACTCTTGCTGGTACTCTTCTGTCACAAATCACTCCTGACACTCTTCTCCACCCACTCCACCCTGCCTGCACTCTCTTCTTCACCTCTCTTCTGCACTCCCCGTTACTTTGGACAGTTGACCCCAAGTATTTAAACTCAAATGCCTTTGTCACCTCTACTCCTTGCATCCTGACCATTCCACTGTCCTCTCTCTCATTCACGCATAGGTATTCTGTCTTGCTCCTACTGACTTTCATTCCTCTTCTCTCCAGTGCATACCTCCACCTCTCCAGGCTCTCCTCAACCTGCACCCTACTCTTGCTACAGATCACAATGTCATCCATGAAATCATCATCCATGGAGACTCCTGCCTGATCTTGTCCGTCAACCTGTCCATCACCACTGCGTACAAGAAAGAGCTCAGAGCCGAGCCTTGATGTAATCCCACCTCCACCTTGAACCCATCCGTCATTCCAACCGAACACCTTACCATTGTCACACTTCCCTCATACATATCCTACACCACTCCTACATACTTCTCTGCAACTCCCGACTTCCTCATACAATACCACACCTCCTCTCTCGGCACCCTTTCATATGCTTTCTCTAAGCCTACAAAGACACAATGTACCTCCTTCTGGACTTCTCTATACTTGTTAATCAACATTCTCAAAGCAAACATCACATCTGTGGTGCTCTTTCATGGCATGAAACCATACTGCTGCTCGCTAATCGTCACCTCTCCTCCTAACCTAGCTTCTATTACTCTTTCCCATATCTTCATGCTGTCGCTGATCAACTTTATACGTCTGTAGTTGCTACAGTTCTGCACATCGCCCTTGTTCTTGAAAATCTGTACCAGTATGGTTCTTCTCCACTCCTCAGGCATCCTCTCACTTTCCAAGATTGTGTTAAACAATCTCGTTAAAAACCCCACTGCCATCTCTCCTAAACATCTCCATGCCTCCACAGGTATGCTTTCCTACAGCCTGCATGCATACATATATACATAGTATATATACAAACATAAAACAAAATTGAAATCAACATGAGCTTTCCCCCCCCATTTCATTCTAGGACACCTAAAGTATTTCGTATAGCCACATTGAATTAAATTCATATGCACCTTTTGTACTTTGCCCACATGTTAGTATGACATTATTGTTATTGTTACCGTAATTAGTGTAATGTGCTCTCACCTCTAGAACATGTAGCTATTTCATGAACGAGCCAACATCATAAATCGTTCATTTCATACCACGCACACAGGCACACACATTTCCTTCTGGGAACATTTGTGTTTACACTGTGTCTTTGCGGACTGTGATGTTTATGGAAAGCTCATGCAAACGATGTAATGGAACAAACAAATGAGACCTTACTGTTATAGCCACCCCCCCCCCAAAAAAAGGATGTTTCAGCGGTAGCCGGCGGCGTATGACCTTTGCTATCATTTCTCATCCGCAGAACAAACCCTCCCCTAGCTTTCACTTCTCTGAACCTCTGGGAAAATGAAAGCTTGTGTGTGCATGTGTGGTGTGGGTGAGGACGTGTCCTGTGTGATCCCTACATCTGTGGGCTCGTCCCTTGTGCTGGCCGGGCTACATCTAAGGTTACACACGGACGTGCAAACGCTGCTTAAGTTTCCACAATGCCCCCCTTGTGTCCCTACATCGCAGTGTCAATTATCCATGCAGTCTGCCTGAGCAGAGTCGGATAGCATAAAAATGCATTGATACTGCCCTCTAGTGGAAACTTTGAAAAACAGCACACACTTGAACATTGTGAGTTTTTCCATCCATCCATTATCCAGACCGCTTATCCTGCTCTCAGGGGATGTTGGAGCCTATCCCAGGAGTCATTGGGCGGCAGGCGCAGCGGGGAGACACCCTGGACAGGCCGCCAGACCATCACAGGGCTGAGTTGTGAGTTTTTCTGCTACACAATTTTACATATCGTTTCCCTTTATTGTTGCATAAATCATGGGGTGGCAATATTCAAACGTTGCCCTTTAACACAGTTTTCCTTATTCATTTTGTCATCGCTTAAGTGATATGCAGTACATGTATGATAAATACTATTACTTGTGCACCCTTAAAACTTGTGGATCTGAACAACACAGCTGACTGTAAATTTTCAAATATGGCAGTCAAAGCCTTTGACAAACAAGCCCAAGCTCCACTATAGGGTTTAACATCTTGATAATGTCCTCAAGGCCAGCCTGGTACCTAACTAAGGCAATTAGCGCCCCACCAAAACCACCGAACACATTAAGACCCATTCAAGGTTTGGATAAGCATAGCTGGAGTTATTGATGGAGTTCTCATTATTAGTTTGAAGTTAACTCAACATATTGATCCACACGGTGATGTCATTACTTTCCTCATTAATGGGCTCATGGCCATTAGTTTGCTGTTAATACTGCATTATGTGGGTGGATCACTAAACGGTCATTTGTCCAATGTCCAATGAAAACAATGCACTAATTGGATAGATGCCTTGTAAGTGATGCTCATTGTCAGTACGGTTTTACTGCATCATTAATTCTACTTTAAACCAACCTCTTGCAAGAAATGCCTTTCAGGGTGACACATGCAGCAGTATTCATCAATAAATTAAAAAAAAAGATATTTGTGATGTACAGCCCAGACAGACATGATTAAATCATGGCTATTTTGAGCTCTGCAGTGCAAACACATGACATACTTTTCATTCTTTTGTTCTTTTTTTTTCTTTTCTTTTTTTGCAAGAATCTTCTCAATGGGGTGCTGGGGCAAGACAGAGCCAGGGGCTCAGCGCATTACGGCAGATTAATATTTGATGGCTCTTAACGGAGCCGTTCCTTTCCAGCTCCATGGCTGTGTTTCCCACCCCTGTGGAGCAGGGGACGGTGGTGGCCGGGGCCCCGTGTGATGCCGACCTGGTGAATTCAGCTGTCGTTTCAGCCACACCGGCGAAAACAGCTGCTGTGATTTCATCATGCCAATCGGGGGCTAGCCATAAAGATTACCCGGTTGACAACTGGTGGCGGTCCTGAAGTGCCATGGCAGAACAAAATTAACCATATCCACACCCCGCCTTTTACCCAACCCTATGATACGGCTGTATGCTGTATCCCTACCCCTGTGCCCTGCCCATGAACCTCTAATGAACCCCTGTGCAATACACCCTTGTCACACACACAATCTGGTAAAGCGGGGCAGGAGGGCCCGAGGCGGGACCAAGGTCAGGAGATTATCAGACCTCTGTGACAGAGGGCCGGCCCCTGCACACACCTCCAGCCATCTCATTATCCCCTACACGTATAGAGACATGTGTCAGTATTTATATGTACCCAGGATATAAAACAAACATCATCTGCATTAATCCCGTTGAGCAGATTAAGATCTTAACTCAAGGCGGAGATGACCCCGTCTGCCATTTCGATTCAGAAAGTGACAGTGAGGCAGAGCAGCCCATAATACATCAACCGGATGACCTCATCCTGCACAGAAAGCAGATTCTCGTCCATACCTCTCTGACCGACAGCCACTTCCCGCTGATGTTTTGTGATTGGCTTTGGGCCACAAAAGGATCGTATAGTTAATAAAACTGTCTGGCAGTCTTTGATGGAAGGTGCGAGGGAAAGGAGTAGACTTGGCCACATGCTGGAATGTGGGACGTCACAGGGTGTGTGTGTGTGTATGTGTGTGTGCCAGTGTGTGTGTGTGTGTGTGTGTGTGTGTGTGTGTGTGTGTGTGTGTGTGTGTGTGTGTGTGTGTGTGTGTGTGTGTGTGTGTGCTGCAAACTGAATTGTTGACCTCTCTGTCTCCCCATGCCTCTGGCAGACTGTGCAGGTTACAAATAGTTCTGTGACTCGAGCGGCAACTGTATGTGTGTATGTGTACAGGCTCAAACATGCAAAGACGGCACAAACTAGCGCAACAACACACACACACACACACACGCTGGCACACACACACATTGGCACAAGCACACACACACACACACACACACACTGGTACACACAAACATTGGCACACACACACATTGGCACAAACACACATGCACACATAGATGTATAAAGTCTTCGGGATGCTCGAGTGCTTCCAAACATCCAGTGATGCATACACGATGTGTATCACAACCGCACACCACACTTGATCTGTGGCACCACAACACTAATTAGATATCAGAGTAATTCAAAACTCAGTTGGGTTTTTTTCCTTTTTACTTTAATTCCACCAAAGCTGATTCCTTTTATTTACGGCCCCCTCATACAGTATAATTATTGGTGCATGAAGCATAATTGAGTATCGCTGAAGAAGCGGGCGTTATGTTATACGGCGAGACTCACGTGAAATTGGGAGATTTCTGCAGGCTGCCGAGCCCTCAGCTCACCCCGGCGCGCCATGATTGATGTTGTGGTGCGGTGAGCTCACTTATTGCTTTACTGCCTCGCCGTATAACCTGATCGGCATGTGCCTGAAATAATTCACATCGTCGATATAAATCAGCTTAATGCAACTTGCCTCCCTCTATTGTTACCGATCCACAACCACAATTGCCGGCCCGCTCCTTCTGCACAACCGCTTCACATGTGACAGGACTAAATATTCCCTGCACGGCCGCGATGACAGAATATG
Organism: Lampris incognitus; assembly: GCF_029633865.1. Lineage (NCBI taxonomy): Eukaryota > Metazoa > Chordata > Actinopteri > Lampriformes > Lampridae > Lampris > Lampris incognitus. The sequence continues at coordinate 18,343,147 of NC_079226.1, forward strand.
GAGTAGAGATCATTCGGGAGCCGGGGAGCATTTAAACGGTAAAACGAAACAAGCGGTCAAATTTCACGCATCAATTTTTCATCACCTCTCTTTTACAAGGTCACAGGACGGCACCCTATACTGGTCAGCGCCGAGTCTTCCTGACGTCCACCAAAAAAAAAAAAAAACATGAACAGGAGGACGGTGCTGGTTGATAGAGAGGCTGTCATCATTCGTCGTAGAATTTACGGTGGAGCTAATCTGAGGTTGTCGTGGTCAGTGATGAGACATGCTCGCCATGAGGTATCATACTACACGGTTCAAGAAATTCACCTGATCGTGCAATGACGTGTTTAGTATGAAGGAGGAAAAAAGCCACGTAAAAAGGTTTGGCTTCGTGAACCCTCTTGTCAAACTCCTCGTTAAAGCTGGAAGATGCAAATGGGCAGTAATTCTGTTCTAGTTTCATTATCATGATATCTGTATGTTTTTGCATTGGCCTCAAAGGCCCAGTAGGAGGGACATCACTGGAAAGAGCCACTTCCTAATTTTCAACAATGCCAAAACACATGTATGGACGTGCATAAGTCCCCCAACCCCGCACCAGAATTTCCACCATGTTATGGCATAACCAGTCTCTGTAGCTGACACCTTGGTTGGCCGGCACATCAGTATCTGTTGCAAGGCCCCGTGTCTTCCAGCCCCTGTAGACCAGTGACACCAGTGCAGTAAACTTACCCTGTTGCACAAAGTTGCAGTCTGGTCTGAGTGGGGGAGGTGCATGGAAAGGGAGAGAGGAGGCGCTGACACTGGATCAAGGTAAGGAGTGAGAAAGAGGCTGAGGGGTGAGAAAGAGGCTGATCAGTGAAACAGGGCGGGCACAGGCTGCAGAGGTCACAACAAGGTGGGAAAATTTGCCCAGAAAGGAGGCAGAAGGCCCAATATACCTCAGACCCACTTTACCATAGAGATGTGAGCTACATGGTGACTGCGATGGGGGTGTGAGAAACTGAGGGGTACAGAAGTAAATGCAACACTACAGGTGATGATGGGTCATGGAGGCCTGCCGAGAAGGGCACAGTTAAGAGAAACGGTGGGCAAAACATCGTAACAAGATGACTTGGAGTCATCTAGTCATGATAAGATGACACTACTGTGGGCGGCATGGCTCAGGAGATAGAGTGTGTCATCTAGTAATCAAAAGGTCGTTGGTTTGATTCCTGGCTCTTGCGGAGAGCGTGTCAAAGTGTCCTTAAGCAGACACAGATCCCTTAACTGCTCCTGATAAGCATGGCAGCCTCCACCATCAGTGTACGAATATGGGTGTATGTGAGGCGTACACTGTAAAAGCACGTTGAGTTGTTGGTAGACTAGAAAAGTGTTATATAAAGGCAGTCCATTCACCTATTTTTTTTTTTAACTTGGAGGTCTGAGGACGTTTTATGTGGCAATATTTTGATTGACTGGCTGTCAATCACTGGCACTTCGAAATCTCGTCACAGGTCACCACACAAGGAGGATTTTTTCTTTTTAGCAGTATCTTCAGCTTCAACAAAATATGAAAGATTCAGCTTTAGATTCGGTGTAAACACGTTTGTAAAACACACAAAATAACACAGGACATCATGTTGTGTTGCTGTAAATCCCACTGAGGCAAATCTGTAATTTGTGATATTGGGCTATACAAATAAAATTGACTTGACTACAAAAGTTATGCTTACAGTATTCAGCAAAAGGTGGTGACGTGTGTGCTGGTTTTGATTTGACAGCCAGCCTCTTTTGTTCAGTTCACTTCCTTTTGTCTGAAACGAGTGGAGGATTTCATCCTGCTTGCAGACTCTGGTAGATGTTGGGTGGGCAAAGGTCGACGATGCTTAGAGAGAGCCGAGCTGCTACAAGCCTGTACGTCATCGTTTATGGTTGACTTACTGACACCTATGGGTGAATATGGTAATTGCAGCGGTCTTTGAGCACTGACATAATGTTACAATGTTACAATCTCACGTCCCATTGAAATGACATAGCGTCACCGGAGCAGTTCTCCGCCACTAAACACTTACATAATGCTGAGCTAGGGTTTAAGCTATCATGATGTTTTGGTATTTGTTGGTACAGGTCTTTTACAAGCCTTTCGCAAGCCACAACAACTTCACTCCTTCAAACTTGCCTATCAGCCTTTTTTTCCTGAGACCATTAAAATGGGCAAATACAAAAGTGCTTATAATTTATAAACCAAAAAAGTATCAAAGAGGATATTAGTTTACATGTAAACGTTCAGGGTGGGATAATTAAGGAGACGTTGTGATTGTTGGATGGGTCATGAGGTTAGGATGCAAGAAGCCCTGAGCTGTCATCTGTAGCTATGTGCACGTTTTCTCTTTGAGGTGTGATTTTTGATGCATCCAGAGGAGAATGTCAGTCTCAGTCAGCCACACCATCCCTAAGGTACCGGCTATTCTCCTCCTGAATTTCACCGCACTGCCGAACGTGTTGAAGAGCAAAGCCTCGACCACATCTCTTCATTATATCCATAGCATAGCCCCAAGGTGAGTCAGAAGGGCAAAGAAAGAGGGGAATGATGTCATTTTTTGAGAACGCCTGCAGATCCTCTTTCATGATGAAGTGAGGATTTCATCATCCGCATATCACACAGGGGGTAGTGTTTCAAATTAGATACTTCAGGGCAATTTGATCGAAATGATATGCTTTTCTGTGGTAATTTTTTTTCTCTATTGAAAACCTAAAACACAATTACTTTGCGGTTTCTCCCCGTCTTTTTGGAAAGCCCATCTTTTTCATGCAGTTGTGTAGTAGCGGTGTGATGGATGGGGAAGTGCCACCGCTGTCAGGCGGGAGACAATGTGACATCATTCCTTTGTGCTGAAGTATTAGGTTGGCTGACTGTCTGCCATCTGTCTGAAAGGCTGCCAGCTGCTTGACTTGTCTGCCTGTCTGCTGTTTGCTTGGGTATTCCTGCCCGGCACCGTCCCAGTGGACCAGGAGTTGCAATGTGGAACATCTTTCTGCAAGACACTTGGCGTCTCTAAAAGCAGCACCCTCCGTCACAAGCTAATGTGTGATTCTGGACCTCCTTTTGCTCCCACATTAACAGTGATCTACTCTTCACCCAAATACGCTAATTGCACTTGACATGACATGACATGACATGACATGCACTTCTAGCTATGATATGATTGCTACTTAGTGCCGTAACATACCGGTAGGCTGACACAGGAATATGTCTGCTGATAGCTGTTGGATAAAAGCGTCTGTCAAACACGAGACTGCGCAATGTTAGAATAAACATTAGCATTTGCCTTCATTCACCAACGACGCAATTATGTGATTCGAGTTAATGATTTTTGAGACCACAGAAAATTAATTAGAAATTGTTCTTACACTAGATGTTAGCAAGCTGTGAATTATTATTGCTAGTATTTGTTAGATGCCAGGGTGCTGCAAGACAACAGGTCCCATGAAGTGGCATTTAGAGTGTACTTCTGTGATTTGATGTACATATATCTGAATAACACACAATGGCGAATGAGATTTTGGGAAGGTAGGGAGTTTGATTTAGCAGCCAATAGAGAAAGTGGACACCAATATGCTACTGGTTAGGTTCAGTTTGGTAGTGGAAGATCTCTCGTCTTCTCTCAGCATTTGCTGCCTATTCATTAAACATTTTTTAATGTGCAAGTGCAGGGTGACATACGTAAAACAGCACTGTACTCAATCCCCCCCTCTGGGATAAATAAAGTATTCTGATCTGATTCTGATTCTGATTATTTTTCAGGAGGATGAAAAAAACATTCTCATAAACAAAAAAAAATGTCTTGTGAATTTGATGGAAATTAAGAGGTAACAAGAATGAAAACACATATTTAATTTTATGGGACCTTTAAAGTTGTATGGAGCAGTGTCACTGGGGCTTAATCGTATCAAACCTCCACTCCCACCCCCACCCACCCACCTTTTTGGGGATATCAGTCTAGAGGCCGGTGCTGACCGCTACCCTGGTGAGGCTGACATGAATAGGCATCACAGCTTGACTTGTAGCGCTCCCTTTGCCAGAGCTGATTTCAATGAGTCTCGGGCCGTCCATGGCTGCAGGTGGTGGGGGTACTCCTGCCGAGTCCTGGGGAATCCCAGAATCGGCGCATTAGCCTGTCAAAGGAGCAGATTAGACAGCTAGTAGTTTGAGGGGAAGACCCCACACCCCTACTGAGCCCCCCGCCCCACCCCCCGATTTACAATTTAGGACAGGATCCTGAGTCTTATAAAGATGACACTACTACCACTACTACTACTGCTACTTATACTACTACTGCTACTATTTCTGTTAGTACTACTACTATGACTACTATTACTACTACTACTACTACTTCTACTACTACTACTATTTCTGCTAGTACTACTACTACTATTTCTGCTAGTACTACTACCACCACTACTACTACTACTACTTCTACTACTACTATTTCTGTTAGTACTACTACTATGACTACTATTACTACTACTACTAATACTACTATTGCTACTATTACTACTATTATTACTACTGCTACTATTACTTCTACTATTACTACTACTACTATTACTGCTACTACCACTACTACTTCTACTACTACTGCTATTTCTGTTAGTACTACTACTATTGCTACTATTATTACTATTACTACTACTACTACTACTACTATTACTTCTACTTCCACTACTACCACCACTACTACTACTAATACTACTACTACTACTACTAATGAGAAGAAGAAGAGGAAGAAGGTAAAAGTAGAGGGGGGATCTTATTTTAAAAGGGTTTACCATCCAAGGATAATTAAAACAACTGAAAACACTCGTTAGGATGAACTGATCAGAATTCCCTGGATAACAGAAAAGGTTCCAGCTAAAGGCCGGAGCAGACAGGATGAATGAATAGACATTGCAGCGATGGTCAGACAAAATAAAAAGATAAGGAATATAGATGTTTTTCCACAAAACAGGACATTTTAAGGAGCAATTTCAAAGACAGCCGTTATTTTACCTACATGCGTGCTTTACACACATTACTATATTTACTTCTTTTTTTAATTTACTATCAATTAAGAAATGAATTCATGCATACAGTGTTTAGGACATGTCCGAGGCTGTTGGCGGTAAGTTACGGTATCTTAGTTTCGTGTAGCTGTGGATTATCTACATCTACACTTCAGCGCCACAAGACAGAGAAGTTACCTCCGCCCGGGGAAGGTCAAAGAGTTAACAAAGCAATCCTCACTGATATGACAGGAACGAAGCAAACAATGGTGCTTTTAAACCGACTTCTATGACCAGCCCCGATGAAAATAAACAAACGTGACCCTCCACCAAGCTCACACGGCTCTCTGCCAGCAGAGGTGGAGGGAGGGGGGGCGGTGGGGGGGGGGCTTGAAGTGGGAGTGGGGAGAAACTTCACAGTACATTTTTGCCTGGTTCGAGAAATCAATAAACCTGCTTTCATGTGAACTTCACGGGAAAGAATGACCCAGAAATGTTGGTGCAGGTTCATTAGCGGCTGTGATACGCCTGCGCTCCCCCTGCTGCTGCAGCAGCCCGCGGGGGGGGGGGGGGGAGGCGAGCCGTTTGCCTATGGGCAGAGTGAAAGGGCAAGGAGAGAAAGAATCCAGGAGACGCGATCACGGTGAAGCCTGTTGGCACCATGCACAGGTCTCTCATATGGGATTTCCCAACATAAAATATGCATGTTAATCCATATGTTGAAGAGTCTTTCGCCATGAATATTTAACACACCCGCCACATAGCGGGGTGTCCGAGGAGGCTAGCTATACAAGCCCACCGAAGAAGTCCAAAGTGCACGCCCGGTGTCTCTCTTCGGCCTGATTATCGCAGGTATCCCGATCAATAAATCCCGGGTTTTGACAAGGTGAATAAAAAAAATATAAATGAAAAGAAAAGTGAATTTCGAAACTGAGCCCCCACTGAAAGTGAACCAAGCTACTCTGCCAGCCACCTCGCTCCATGCAAGTCAAAACATCGGAGAACAAAGGCCGGAGTCTGGAGGAAGGCTATTGATCCGGAGCCACAGAGAGGTGCGTGCAGCTCAGGTGCAGAGGAACTTGTGGCGCTCCCTGCATCCAATAACTTTGCTGGGGCATAGTATGCTGGGGTTACATGAAGGTGGAGGTGGAGGTGTGTGTGTGTGTGTGGGGGGGGTCACAGGTTCAACCCCAAGGCGGCTGCGGAGCCATGTTGCATGTAGGTTGCAGGGAGGGCTGTGCATATGACCTCTCCACTGAGCTACGGGATAATCAAAACTCAACACGCCCAGTCCGGGGTATTGTTGATGCATGAATGCGTCCATTCAAAACACCCCAGAGATTTCAAAGTGCCAAGCAGGACGCTGGCTCGTCTCCGGTGCAGTTAATTGAGAGGACGCCTTTTCTTCTTTTCTCTTTATTCGTTTAAAGCAGATAAGAGAATGAGCTTTAAAGAAAGCTAAAACAGGACTGTGAAAAGAGATTAAACGGGACTTTAATACCTTGGGGTTGTTATTTTTGTGGACCACCGACTCATTATCTAATTTCTCCCTGGCTTGAAAGGGGACCCTTCCCCTCGATTAATAATTGACAGTTTTATTACTTATCGGGCCCCCATCGTGGCAGGCGCGCGCTTTGAAGTGAGGCCGCGTTTCTTTTATCAGAGCGCTTCAATGTATCGATCGCGGGGGAGATAGGCGGCACTATCAAAGGGATTCCTCACGGGGCAGTCGACAGCCGGTCACCTCATACCTCCTGGAATGTGGCAAAGCGCTGGTCAGATTCCCTCTTTCTCTCCATCTCCTGCCCGTCGCCTCCTCGTCCCTCCATCCCTCGCCCCCACGCGGCGTGCGATTTAACTTCTTTTTTTTCTCTCTCGATGAAATTTGCGCAAAGAAAAAACAAAGAGGACGAGAGAATGACATCATCTGAAACGGAGGGAGTGGATGAGTTCAACACGGAGGCATGTTGCTGAAGGGAATGGGGGGGAGGTGGGGGTGGGGTTGGGGGGGGGGGGCTCCACCAAGCAAACTCATTACTGCAGTGTATTTCCATGAGGAGACGTAGCATGGCTTTTCTCCATTATCTGTCAGGTCCCGCGCTCTGGCTGTACATTGCAGTGGACGATGATGTCACTCATAACGCTCATTATGGTTCACTGGAGATGCTTATCTCACAGACAGCGACGTGCAGCATGTAAACAGTATGAAATACAGTAGGGAGGGTTTTTTTATTATCATTTAGAGAAGCTCTAATGGGCTTTCTGTCTGTTTTGTTGATGTGTTGTTTTTTTTGGGGGGGGTGCTGTTGATCTGAGGCGCTAAAGACTCGGGCATGCACAATATCGCTGGCCTTGGAAGCAGCACTGTGATTGGCCGCAGCAACAACAATCTCCAACAAAAGCAGCCAGAAAAAGGGCGTATTACTTTTTTACACATGTGAGAATTTAGGATAAAAACAAAAAAGTCGCTGCCACAAGTGCAAATAAGAGCATATGTGCGTTAGTGCTCTTCTGCACACGGTAAACTGTTATAACCCACCGCGTGTGACGATATCGGTTCAAGAGATTTATATAATCTATCCGTACTCACAAACAGCAGACACCAATGTGAATTATGTCAGACTCTCTGCCACCTAAGCACCCAACATACATTTAAACCCCATGAGTATTTGTCAATTTAAAAGCCCAACCATTGATTGTTATTTGACACCTACAGACCAGTTGTCAAAAGCACTTTCAATGAAATATGGTTTGCAGACAAAATGGACATAGCCTATTTAGCTATGGTAACTGTCTAGCCACCTATGAAAATACATATTCCATTTTCATTGGTGAACACTTAGAGGCCATTAGCCGTGGTGTACAAGCCAGGCATCCTTCCGTCATCAATATCCCATAAGTGGACCGCTTCATGTACATCGAGGGCCCGGGCCTGGTGGAGTTCTCCCAAGCTGCTGCTGGTGTTGCTGATGACTTGTCCAGACTGACTGACAGCACTTTTGTTTTCCGTGGATTAGGCAATCTGACCTCATCGCAGGCCATGAGGGGGTTCACGTAACGCTGCCTAGAGGTCACTACACCCATGTGACCCCCTCCTGTCTACTGGCTGTCCCGTTGACAGGCCGACGACCCTTCAGACCACAGCCAGACAGCAGACAGAGTGACCCCACCCTACACACACACACATACACACAACACCCTACACACACACACGCACACACACATGCATGCACGCACATTGCACACATGCACACACACTCATGCACACATGCATGTGCAAACAATGCACACACGCATGTACGCACACACACACTCATGCACACATGCATGCATGCACACACACACACGCACGCACGCACACACACACACACACACACATGCAGTTAACACACTTACAGGTCCTCCTGGCCGGAGTGTAAATTTTTAATGGAACATACATTAAGGAGCATTCATGGGCTGATACGTGATGTTTCTCCTCAGCTAATATTTCAGCAGACTGTGTATCAAATCAAGATTGAATGATTGATTTTCTATCAGGCTGCTTTTCTTGAATGAATAATTCAGGGGTTATACCTTGTGACACCTTCAGCATATTCCATTACGGCAGCTGGCTATGTGTTTTCATCGCCCGGCGATTTTTGATTTTGGCCATGGTGATGCAGCCATTATTTGGAAGTGGTAGATATGAATATTGAAGGGGCTGGGACCACTGCGATGAAAGAGGATTGTATTTCAATGTATACGTCCATGGTATGTGTTCTCACAGCATGGTAGCTGTGCGTGTGTGTGTGTGTGTGTGTGTGTGTGTGTGTGTGTGTGTGTGTGTGTGTGTGTGTGTGTGTGTGTGTGTGTGTGTGTGTGTGTGTGTGTGTATCTTTGAGCATGTTTAGAGTATTTGGGAGCCGAGTGGCTAATATCCCCGCCTGCCGATGACTTTCTCCGTTGGCCTCCTGTCTGCGAGGTGAAACGAGAGAAGGCGGTGTCTGAGGTCACACTCTGATTACCTGTCCCCACACAGGGTCAGATTACTCTGAAATGTGTTGTTTACACTTCTGCAGCAGGTTTAGGCTCTCAACCAGCTATGCTGAACCTCAAAGATTGCATAAAGCTGTGGACATCGGGTTCTCATATGTGGCTTGGCTTCATAACACTGTCGTACAGCGTGATGAGAGGACGACTCCATGAACTCGGCAGAGAACGCATGAACGAGGCACAAATGACATCAGGATTGAGGAAAATAACATATCTTCGAAATACAATGAATACTAACAATATTGCCACCACCCGCTATTATATCACCAACCCCCCCCCCCTCACCACCAACCCCCCTGTTATTTTATGAAGCCATGTGATGGAAATTATTGTAATCATCAAATTGGGGGTTGGAATTGTAAAACTCCAGTCCAGAGTCTGCAATTGTCCAATTTAAATCTGACCATGTCTTAATTAGCGCGTGAGCTGCAATCACGGACTCGTAAAGAGCAAAGCAGAGAAACTGGCTCAGAGCGACTGGGTCTGTTAATTCACAGCCTAAAGTAAGGGGATATTGCTTGTTTTGTTTTTTGTTTAATAGCTCCTGCATCTTTAAAAGGCTTCTCAAGTTTCAGCTGGCTAGAGTCCTAGACCTGGACCAACAGGCGCTGGATAATTATCTGTGCCGGTGTAAGTACAAATCGCTCGGACGGGGTCTTGAAAGGGTTTGCTGAAGCACATCAGACAGGTTCTGGCAGAGTACTGGAGCTGCCTAGCCATCCCTCGGCCAAAGCATGCACACACACAGACACACACAGACACACACACAGCGCCCCACTACAGCGCTTGATCAAAAGGAGAAACAGGCTCTAGTTCTTGCTATGAGACTGCTTCCACCGCATGAAACGCGGTGTGCTTGTCTCGGTGTAGTCTACGACTCCAGCAGGACAATAACAAGGGCAGGTGGCCTGAGAAAGACCAAAGTCATATTTGATGTCCAACATCAGACTACTTACACTTGAGGAGTGTGACATCATGATGACTCTAAGCTGCTAAGCCAGCAACAAACCTTTAGTTGTTGTGTGTATAAAGGATTAGTCTCCCATTGCTTGTGCTGCTCTTTGAACCAGAAAACACTCTAACGAAAGGATCTCACATGAAAGCCCCCAACTTGCTGAGAAAGCACAAAAAAATTGGGGGCACTTCTTCACATCAAAGTGGTTGAGTCACTTGAGGTACAACTTTTCCCCAACTCCCTTTGAGGGGCGAGCTTATGTGTCCCTGCTATTTGTGTTTGCAGGTGACGGTTTGTGCGTGTGTGTGTGTGTGTGTGTGCGTGTGTGTGATTTTCTTTTCGGTCTGTGTGTTGACCATGTCTGTCTGGTGTATCAGGTAAGGTCTCTGTCTGCTTCCTACATTGTTGGTGGATAATGAGGTGTGATTAAATATGAATGCTAAGTGTTTAGTGGCTGGAGCCCAGAGCTGAAACCGGATCCAGCCGGGCCCACAGGCGGCATAATTAGTTGCTGATGATAGATGCCATCAATGGTGCTTTTCCAAACTGTGCCAGCAGGCCTCTGAGCCGGACCCTCATGCAAAGGGCCCCCTTTAAGCCATCGACAGTTAATTAAGCACCAAGAAAACAAGCGGTGGTACAGATGTGTCCTTCATGTTGCAGTAGTTACTGCGTTACACTCGACCAAGATTGCTATTTAATGAACATTGAATATCCTGCCACACTTATTCAAACTCATTTCCATGAATGAAATTTAGGCATTTCAAATTGAAGGCACGACAAAAAACCCCACAGAGAACAATATCAGCATTTCAAAGCTCCGGAGGACCAGTATGACGCCTTTAATGTTGCAGAAAAGCCCTTTGTGCACGCTAGAGGGGCTATGTTGGTTTTTGAGTGTTCTTTGTATTGTCATAACTCACGGTGTGAGACTGATTCATTCATGAGGGATGCTCTCTGGGTCTTCATCCACTGCTACTCTGCTGCAAGTCTGTGGACACCACTGCGCTGTCATCCCTCACTTCAGAGACAGAGAGAGAGAGAGAGACAGAGAGCGAGACAGAGAGAGATGTGCCTGCAGCTGTTAAGACATGCCTGCTTTGAGGCACCTCGGCTTTAATCTGTGGAGCGGATTAAACAGGGTCCCTTTGTGGAAGATGGGTAAGTGGTCAAACTCTCTCATGCAGTTACCCACTGTTATACCCCGTCTGTGTGTGTGTGTGTGTGTGTGTGTGTGTGTGTGTATGTGTGTGTGTGTGTGTGCATTTGTGCGCACATGTTTGCAAGGGCTTCTGAATACATGTGTATGTGCATTACTGCTATTGCCACTGGGGCACACATATTCTCACAACGACGAGAAAGAAAAAAAAACAGCTCGGCACACCAGTCAGTCTCATTAAGCGATGCCTTGAGTCTTCAAACCCTCTCCTCCCTGTATGAGTAGTCAATGGGCCAAATAACAGGAGGAACTCCTGTGAACCATCTGGAAGACAACCTTGGTGCTTCAATTGATTCTTCTCTCAGAGCATAAAAAGCCTGACTGAAGTCAGAGGCATGCTAGACTTGAATGTGCTTTGGCTGCTATGTCATACAGGGCTATGCTATTTGAGGACAAGTCGCCGGATGAAAAGTTCAGACGGTGGTCAGGTCAGCAAGGGGTTACGTCTTTGGAGAGGTTAGCTGCACCACAATATTAAAGTCTACATTTTATCTCTTTGCCCCCAGGGGAGAGCTTAGTACATTTGTTGATGCAAGCATGAAATAAACATCTGAATCTATGAACATCAGGAATCGGGAACACTTTATTTGTCACGAAACGAAATGTTGTTCCCCGCAGCCCACAGCAGTGCAACACAAAGACAAAAAACACATATCCAAGAACTACAAGGACTACAAGAACACACAAATCCAAACTAACACATATATCCGAACTAAAAAAAAAAATCACTGTCTAAGAGGACACCAGCCAGGATGACTGTCGGACCTTCCTGCATGGGCTAGCAGTTAGCTTAGCCTGCCCCGCTTCCGCGTACTGTCAGATTGCCCTCGGTGTTTCCTCTTTGGGCGGCGCACCAGGCAGGGCCGTGGTCCCGGGGCCCACAGGATGCAGCAGACCAAGCTCTCCCAGCTGATCCGGCGCCAACTCTCCCAGCCATCAAACGAAGACACAAACTTGGATGCAGACGTGGAAAGACACTGCATGGACGGTACTGGGTGAGGCTGAGGCTGGGTGAGGCAAACGTGAATTTGCGCCGCCATCTTCCACCACTGATACTGGGTGAGGCCACCGAAAACATCTCCCAACATGGTAAGTGATTTGTCGTGATTGCTGACACTTTGTTATAAGATGCCCCAGTGCATTGCTTCCTAAGATGCTCTTGATCTGATTGCAGTGGGAGACCAGCGAGGTTTCAGAGCTTACACGTTAGCCATCTAGTAAGTCCAGACACTCCTGCATTACATTAGCCCCTGAAAGGCTCTTTGGAGGACATGGTTCATCAAAATGATGGCCACATTCAAAGCCAGGCAAAAGAGGAGGCCGTTAAAGGTAATCGTTGCAGATCTCAAGTGCCCTAAAAGATTTCCCCCTCAGGCTGACTCATTCAATTAAGAAACATTTTGCAGTATTTTTACAGTCATGATGCTTTCTGTCATCATTAAGATTAACAAGAACGTTGAGGGAAAAAAAATTGCCCCTCACAATAAGCGACTCTAATATGATGACATCATCGGCCACACGAACGAAAATCGATAAACTTTTAAAAGGTGCTGTATTTGGGGTGGTTAAGAGGATTTTTTTTGTTGTTGTTGCTAAAACTCAGAATAATTACAACGGAGACAGAATAAAGGCCTCTGCACAAGAGAATCACTTTCGGGTGCGAGGCTTGGCCAGAGTAGCCTGCAAGCTGCCAGGGATGTATTTACTAGACAGCAGTGAAAAGGTGGCCTTTTGTGTCTGTGTACTCAGTTACCGGGTCCAGATCAGGTGTCATTGCTTAATAACTCCTCATCCTCCTCACCGCCACCATTTCTGAAAGAGGCTGGGGTCAGACGCAAATTACGCCACTCCGACTCCGTCTTCCACCTCTCTGCACCTGCTACATTATTCACTCTGCCCTCACTTGAGAAGACCTGTGTCAAGCTGTTGCCTGACAGCCAAAAATAAAAATAAAAGAATAGAAAAAATAAACAGACAGACAGACAAACAAACCCTGTCTCCTCTTCCTCGGCTGTCATATCTGACGGCGTAGCGTAACTAAAGGTACAGTACTACACACAGAGTCGTAACATAAGACATGGTGAGATATGGTGACACAGTATTCTCAAATGAATGTAAATGGGATAAACAGATTTAACATTTCCTTTCACTGCCTTGTGTCTCACTTGGAATAAATTGAGAGAAGTCCTCTTTCTTTTTTCTTCTGAAAGTTCAACTTCATCCAACTTCTTGTCTTTCCCATTACACTCACTACTAGTCAGCAACTATAGTCTATCTATCTAGCTATCTATCTAGCTATCTGTGTATGTATGTATGTATGTATGTATGTATGTATGTATGTATGTATGTATGTATGTATGTATGTATATGTATGTATGTATGTATGTATGTATCTCGCTAGCTAGCTAGCTATATGTCTGTCTGTCTGTTGACAAAAAAAAGTAATTGATATAGTAAAAATATGTAAAGCAGAATTTAGTGCAAAGGAAACAAAGTATGACAAAAAAAGTTGAATGGGTTCAGAGTGAGTTGTTTTTTTTCCATCACACATTCAACATACATTGCTGTGCATACCTACACAATGCATGAAAATAAAGACAAATACCCCCAGGTAGCCTAACAAAAAAATGAATGAAATGTGTGAATGACTGTCCTCTCGGCATTTTAGGCTGTCTTGTCCCATTCCCCTCCAGCTCCCATCTGATTCTGTTGACACTCTGCTTAACCATGTCACCCACATGCCACTGACCAAAACTGTCTCACTTTAGCATTTCTTTGAGAAGTCACCAAATATTGCTTGAATGAACACAAGAGCTGACAGCACGAGTGAGTAAAGTGGTACAGCGACGTCTCAGAGATAGCAAAGAGATCAGGAGGTGTCCCCGGGGCTTCTGTCAAACGATGACATGAAGTCAAGGCGACAAGAGGAGCAGCGCACGGGGCAAGGCAGCAAGCCCGCTTTTGTTACCAGGTCACTAGGGTAGCTCAAATATGATCTCTGCCATTGGGTCAGTGTGCTACAAATGCCCTGTCTGACTGGCCAGCCATCAGGATGGGGTTGCAATGGAACGTGTCCAATTGGAGCACATGAAATCCCCCCTTTTTGGTTTCCAGGCAGGATTCACATGCTGTGGATGCTTGGTTAGGAAACTGTGGTGTATGAGTATGTTAGGTATGAGTGTGTGTGTGTGTGTGTGTGTGTGTGTGTGTGTGTGTGTGTGTGTGTGTGTGTGTGTGTGTGTGTGTGTGTGTGTGTGTGTGTGTGTGTGTGTGTGTGTGTGTGTGTGTGTGTGTGTGTGTGTGTGGAAGGGGGAGAATAAGATATTAACAGGATGGATGGGTTTTCAAATTTACCGAGGAAGTGGAGCATGTGATTGTGCAGTGATGTGTGTATGCATGCACAAGTGTGTTCGTGTGTATGTTTGTGTGTGTGTGTGTGTGTGTGTGTGTGTGTGTGTGTGTGTGTGTGTGTGTGTGTGTGTGTGTGTGTGTGTGTGTGTGAGTGAGTGAGTGAGTGAGTGAGTGAGTGCGTGTAATGAATATTTTCATGTGCAAGTGTGTGTGCACATACGTCACCCTCAGTCCTTCAATTACAGCTCTCAAATGCAACAGAACCTGATGCATGCCCTGCCACTCACGAGCTTATCAGGTTTCTATAGGAATTTGTATATGATCACCAACCCGCCACAAGCCAATGGCGTTTATGTAAATTTTGCCTTCGGGACACAGAGGCACTGACAGAATTATCCCCCACATAATGGTCCCCTTATCCTCATTTTGATAAGGACAAGACTTGTAGCTCTTGAAGGAAAAGTTGAAAAATTGTAAGTTCTGTGTAAAGTTAATCAAATGACTTGTTTCAGCACAAAGGTGTGACCTACTAAGCGTAGCACAATTGGACATATCAAAATTGTGCTGAATGCAAAATTGATGCTCCTAGTTAGTGGGAAATCCTGCTATGAGTGTATCTAGCTTCATTATTCATGCTTTACAAGAATGACTTTTGCAGCTGCTTACCAGCTGTGATGCGCCACACACTAATACATACGAGTGAATAGCCCAGGTTTGTTTACTCAAGATGTATATACTGTCATTTAAAATGAACACCGAGTTGATTCATTTTCCTCATTTATTGTCACCTTCTGCTACCCTTTTTTCCCCCCAAAGAAAACCACTGATGTACATCTAGAAACAGAATCCCCTATATAAACATCCATACACTTTACATCTGTTCATATGAACATCTATAGAGAGATGATTTTGGATGGTGTACGTTTCCACCACCTCCAAGGGAGAAGGTAAATATTGGTGGCTGCCCCCGTGTGCCACAACTGTAAACCCATTAAAATGGCCTTAAACCAACAAACTCGGCGTGAACTCCTGTCCCGGACTTTGGGATTCAGGACGAAGAGATTTTAAAGAATAGCTCGGTAAAATAAAAACTCAAAATACTGACTTTCAATAACTTGGCATTCATTAAGCTCAACAGGAATGAAAGTATAACAAAAAAAACCAAAACAAAAAAAAAATCCAAATTCATCACAACCAGTAAACAGCTCACAAGACTTTCAATATAAACCAGTTGCAATAGCAACTCGTTAACCACGTGGTTTATAATCAAAGTTTATCGGCCACGATACAGACAAATGACTTGAGATGACAACTATATACTAATGAGTTGCTATAGCAATTTATTAACCGACTGCAAAATATGCTAATAATAATCCTCAATATGAGCACATTTTCTTTATATATATAATATTGTTATCTCAAGTCATCTGTTTGTATCGTGGCCGGTTCTGACTTACACTTGAGTACGTGTTAGTGCACTAAGTGGTGGGCTTTTCTTTCCTTAACAATCATTTAAGTGGAGAATCTCCTTTGTTTTGTTGCTGCACAAAGGGGAACCTCTATCAATGCCCCCAGTTCTGTGAGCCTTTGTTCACCCCCTCCTCCTTTTTTTCAGTGGTCACTCATGCGAGGGTGATCAAATTTCCAATATCTCTCTGGGAGAGAAAACCAATCCCCTCTTCCATAGCGCATCTCCACCTCCTAGGATAGGCTGCAGGTGGGACAAAGTCCAAACCAGTAAGTCCCACCGATTCGGAGTGGACTGAGGGAGCAGAGAGCGTGGTTTCTCGCAGAGCCGCTAGTATAACATCATAGTTGAAGGCCTGGGTGAGAGAAAGACGAATTTGGGCAGGGTGAGACTATCCTGTGGGAGAATGCAGAGTCGCCCTCTGCCCCAGCTGTCCAAGTGTTTATTGATCAGTGATACCCCTGAAAGGGGGGGGGGTTGAGGGTCATAACAACCAGCACCTGCCCTACCCTGCCCTCCATAACAAGCACAAGTGAAGGGCCCACTGGATTCAATTCGGAGCCTGGCAGACAAAGGTTGGTGGACTGACTGGGCTGATACGTTTTGCCAAAAACCTTGTTCAAGTGTCAAGCAGGGTGGATAACTATCTCTGCAACTGTCATGAAGCATTTCTTATACAATGTTTGGGCCTCAGTGTTTTTTTTTCTTTCTTTATTGAACCTGGCCGGGAGAAGTGATGCAATAATTATATGTGTATGTGAAACATCTTTCCACATTTTTGAGTGAAATAGGCCACATTCATGAACTCTTATATGTGGTTATTAGAGCTTATGCAGTCCAGAACGCGCTCTCTCCCTGATGCCTGATGAACATTCAGGATGCATATTTCAGAACTGGAATCATATTCAGAATCTGTTTTCCAAGTAACATGTCTATGAATGTTCTCATTCATCCAGGTCATAGTTATCCAAAGGAATTGAATCAAGTGCAACTGGACTTGGTTATATATCCGTGAAGACGTTTCGTCCCGTTGCACTTGATTCGATTCCTTTGGATAGTTTTCCAAGTAAGTTTCTGACATACAGGGAGTGAACTTTAGCGGTTCAAATTCCTGGTGCGGGCTACTATACATGACATACAATATAAAAGCCCACATTTCCGAATCAGAATCAGAATCAACTTTATTGACTCCGGTACACAGCAGCTTCTAGCACTTGCAGACATGACTCACACACACAAAAAAACGAAACAAGAAATAAATGGAGCAACAGGACATTGGAGGCAAGCATGTGTGCACAACAGGTGTGTCGCTACTATACAGAGTTTTGTTATGGTTGCATAATTAACAGCCTAAGTCAATATAATAATATCCTATTGCTTATATACTAAATTACCCATACACTATACCATATTATACCATAACTCCCAAACCCATCATGCCCATAAACAATGCTATACTCCCACTATATGACACTATATCATCTTATATACCAGAAGTATACACTATATATTCACCTACCATCCACCTACGTAGTAGATTACATACCTATGTTACAACCACAACAATAACAGCAATAACTGAAGCCAGTGTGTATGTAATGCCATAGAGCACTGAGGACACTTGATAGCGTATTACTGACAGTGAAGTGTTTTAAAATCAGATACAACTTTATTGCAAATTAGTAAATACAAATGACTGATTATGAGTAGAAATGCTTACTAATTGCGGCGCACGGGCAGGTATGACAGTCATTTTTCGTGCCACTGAGCATGTCCTGCCACGGGGAATTTCCCGTCCACATGTCTGACTATGTAATTGGGAAGGCGGGAAAAAACAAACAGCTGATTGGTTACAACAACACGGTACGCAAAATACGTCTTAAAGGGAAACGCTGCCCTGCTGCGCTACATAAGGACGTATGCCGTCACATACGTCGGTGTAGGTTTTTTTTACTCCGCCCCCGATGGTGAGGCGGAGCCACTCTCGAGCTGACCTCCCCCCAATGAAATCAACTTGACGCCGTTTGTCTCACAGAATGGAAGTTGTTGTGGCGGTGACACGGACCAGAAATTGTCTGATTTACCGGGATTTCGAGACCGCTTTAGCCCTCTTTGTTTTGCCCCCCCGGCGTTAGATCACCGTCACGTCAGAGAAAGCGTTTGCGGTGAGTTCCCCTGGGTTACTTTCCTTTCTGAGTGCCGTCATGCTCCCCATCCTTGGAAAAGTACAAAAAACCTGTTGTTGTTGTTGTTGTTGTTGTCGTTGTCGATGTCGTTGATACAAAGTGGTTTCGGCTTCCATGCCACTTAAATGCCTCTACGTCGCTTTGAAAGCTGCCCAAACCTGTTATTCTGTCACCGGCGTTCATTCATACAAGCGAACCTCAGAATTCTGCCGGCTTTCCCGGTTTACCGGGTCCGCTTGTCAGCCGCGTGGGGGGTTTTTTAAAGCGTGTTTACTGTTTCGCGTAATAACACCGTATTAAAGCCATTTTAATCGCCGCGTTTTGCTCTCTCTCTCTCTCTCTGCCGCAGTTATTTCTGTATCGCCCTGCTATATTCAAATGTATGCGTTTGCAGTGCATTTGTCAAATTTATTTTATTTTATTTTATTTACCGTTTCAACCAATTCGCGATGCACAGAGCGACATTTGGCGTCTCTCGACGTGATTCTGGGCAGTTTTTTCCTGTCCGTTAATGTCCAGATGATGGACAGAGCACAGCAAGCTCTTGTTATGGATAGAGTTAAACGGGGTTTCAGCGGCGCCCCGATGAGGGCAAGTGCCGTGTTAGGTAGGTCATGTGTACGTTGCTGGTGAGATCGCCGTGTTGTCGGATGACAAAACGGTGTCATAAGCGTCTCTCAACCAGCGCCTGTTGTCAGTAGCATTCTATTTACGGCAGGGGGCGCCAGTGTCTCTGAACGCTGAGTCGTGGCCCTTGGCGGCGAGGAGGGGAGGAGGGAGAGCAGTAGTAACAGCCTGGACTATCTGGAGGTTGTCTCTTTTTTTTCTTCTGACTTACATGTTCTTGTTCTGTGTTTGTCAAAACAAAGCATTAAGTGGTTTTACATACAGGGCTTACTCTGAAGGCACACAGATAGCGTGAGGTCTTAACACACTGCAGACAGACCGATCTGCTGATGTTGGGTGAAGAAATGAAAACTCCCTCTCAGAGGCTGGCGAGTTTACAGACCCAGAGAAGGGAAAGTGGCTTAGGATTTTCCTCAAAGGCTGTCATTACCCCTTTGCTACGGACCCTCATTTGAAAGAGTGGTCGTAGCCCAACCCTGCATTACAACTCGATGGTGTATCGAGACCGAGTTGGTTAGGCTACTTAAATTTCAGCCGTGTTTTGATAACTCTTTGACCTCCTATACGATTCAAGGCTGAATGTAGTGCATGGTTGACACTGGAGAGATTCCCAGCTGCTTCTTGAGATTGTTGCCACATTGCGGTAGAGCTGCCATGGGGAACTGTAAACATACACATTTTCATTACACATGTCATCAATTTTACGTGCAATTTCATGCACAAAATATGTAACACTGTTATTTATGGCTTGCAAAAAAAATTATTCTTTTTTATTGCTATGACAAGTAGCCAATCATGGAGCATTGCTTGGATCTCTGGCTCTTGGTCACAGGGCTGGCTAGCACACAGAGAGAAAAACAATGCCTCTCACTCCTCCATGTTCCCCAAACCCCCATTTAGGTAAATTTAGCTCGCCTGACTCTCCTAACCACAGTCAATTGTGTGGTTTTATCACTGAGTGAGCTGAGCCATTTGTCTAAATCACCATTGAACTGCTCCCCACAAATAGAGACTGACCTTTCGTTCATTTTCTCCCCCCAACTTGTCCACTGTGGTTTTATTGATTCAAGAGCACCCATTAAGCACCAGAAAGGTTCTCTTTAATGATAATGGCTGTTTAGAGGAATGTCCAAACACAGAATGTGGTCATCTCATTAGCTAATGCGGACTAGTCTATATAACCCACAGACGTGTCGCCATCATAACCTGCGTCTGAGGGAACGCTGGATTCATTCTCAATCTTACACATAGGAGGGCAGCTATCAAAGACGCTGTACTCAACAGTTATAATAATTGTTTTGCTTGCCATCTCTTTCCAACTATACTTTAGGTTGTTCGTCTCACAGTGGCCTCGTATGGACGATGAGGAGGATGATGTGTTTGAGCCAGACCCCCGCTGCTGGCGCACCACCTTCAGAGAGATAAAGTTCGAGGACCGGGGAACGCAAACACCCGGACCTGCTTTGGCACTGGCCAGCGGCATGCTGCCCTGTGGAGTCTCCGAGGAGCCCAGACGACTCTTCTACGGTGAGGCTGGCACACAACCTCACATCACACTGTTGCGCACACAGAAAATGCTGCATGGCCTTGATTGTGATAACCAGTGTTATAAAATGGCAGTATGGAACGATAACGGGAGAGTTGGTGTGAGAAATGAGTATCAATGTGCTTTTCTCACCCCCTGGCGCCTGATAGTCCATATTAGTGACGTTTATGGCTTCCGTAGAGTGTACCCAGCTGCTTTGCTACTCAAAGGGCGCCATACTGGCGCTGTTGCTGGCGCTATGACTCACAGGACGTGATGCGACAGCAGAGCTCACCTGAGTAATCTCTGAAGGACACAGACAAGCGAGAACTGACAGTGAACAATCAGTAACAGTAAAACTGTAATAGCACCATGTCATACAAAATCCCAATTTTAAATAAGCTTTATAACTACTGACTGACCTCAAACCTACCATATAAACTGAGCTGACTTAAACCGTAACATGAGTTTGTTGGTTTTGACTGTCATAGGTAATTGTTGCTTGACATGCAGATAATTTGATTTTAAAAGCACAACAGCTCGGGAAGTAGTGGTTTGAACAAACTCCGTCCAAAAGACAGCATATATTGAAAACTTGTCCATGCACTACAGGCAACGCAGGCTTTCGATTGCACTTCCCGGCTCGCTTTGAGCTTGTCGGAGACCAGGAGGCAAGGCATCAAGAAAGGGAGGTGGAGCAAAGCAGGATGGAGCAGCGACCCCGGCGGCAACCTGTGGCACGCACTGCGGAGGCTCTCATTGGCCAGAAACTCCAACTGATAGGAGATCAGTTCCACCAGGAACAAATACAACTGGTGAGGGGGGGAAAGACGAATCCTGTCGATTGACCAATTTTTACATCTTGTGATTGTGTGTACATGTTTGTTTGTGTGTGTGTGTGTGTGTGCATGTGTGTATGTTTGACCCCAGATCCACCCTAGCTGAAATCTTTGCTGTCTTATTTTGTGCTTTCTAGTATCCCATGTTTGTTCTGGCCAGGCTTTGTGCATACAGTACATCAGACCAGTGCTCAAAACTAACCCCCCCTTACTGACCAACCCACCCTTCCCCCCTAGCCAAAGACACAACTGAACCAGGACAGCCCTTCCCCCACCCCATCACCGTCCAGCCCTCCCCCTGACTTCTCTTCCTGTTTATTTCTCTCTGCCTCTCTGTCTTCTCCCGTTTCCTCCGTGTGTTGTGGAGGCAGGGGGCATGGAGGGTGCCTGGCCTTGCACAGCACACCAGCACTGTGGTCAGGGTGACACTGTCCACCAAGTCACTGCGCAGCATAATACCATGAGTGTGTGTGTGTGCGTGCGTGTGTGTTTTAAAGTGAAATGCCTTCAGTTGCGTTGGCCGCATCAAAACAAATAGAGAGCCTTTAGAGTTTCTCTGCAGAGAATGTGACTTGTGTTGCTCAGGGGGCTCCACAGTCGAAACAGAAGAAAAACAGACTGTCTCACACAAATCACCGCACATATATTCGCACACGGGTATGCACACACCTCCACACACACGCACGCATGCACGCACACACACACACACACACACACACACACACACACACACACACACACACACACACACACACACACACACACACACACACACACACACTATTACACCCAGAAAAAAGCAGAAGTGGCAGGAGTAGGTAAACATGTTGTAACCCGAAGCTAGGCGCGTGAGCCCCGAGGGGAACAGCTGTGGTTCCACGGAGTCTCCAGTCAGCCCCTTCCCTGGCCAAGGACCAGCCACAGGAGACACCCAAATAAGAGGTCTCTGCAGCCATCAGGAGAGGGGCTGGGATCCATAATGATGGTATAGACCTCCATAGGATACTCATTTACTTAATGTATACACAGTCTCATGAGGCGAGGAGATTTGCAAAAGGGACCTTGCATGATTAAGAAAAGATCTCCAGTCTGCTGAAAGCCTCCCGCCAAGTGCAGACGGTCCCTTCCTCAACTTGCATGCAGAGAAGGCGGGTTTTTTTTTATCATAAATTGAACATAACTGGGTGTGGCTTTGCAGTATGATGTTCAGTTTCTGATTTTCTCGAGCACTCATTGAGCTGAGGTTATTTATACCTTTTCGACTCCCAGCATGACTCATGTGTTGTGACACGGGCAGACACATAGAGACAACCAGACAGACAGACAAACAGGAGGGCCTCCGCTCTATCTGTGGCCGGGACCCACTGACGTGTAGTGTAGGCTGGTCTGGGTAAGGAGAAGAGGAAGTGGCTCAACCTCGCGTACAGGCTGAATAAACACCAGAGATGACAGCCAGAGTGAAAACGGCCTTGTGAGGTCATATCCTGAAGATGCAAGCGCCACAGCCCATGTCGACACAATTTCTTTTTGCCGTACCGCAATGCTGTGATGCAGAAGGTGCAATAAAAAAAAGGCTAGTCAGAAAAGCCCCGAGAATTTCATCGAGACCAATAGTCAGCAGATAGTTTATTAATTTAAGATTTGTACATAGGAGTTTAGGCGTTTGTGATATCGACTTGCCTAGAGACTGTTACTTGTGTGTTTGTTTTTGTGCCTAAAGCATTTGCTGACTCCCTTGACATTTAAGAGTAACACAATTGCCGTTCCACTCCACTGAGCTCTGCTGTGGTGTGTGTGTGTGTGTGCGTGTGTGTGTGTGTGTGTGTGTGTGTGTTTGTGTGTGTGTGGCTGGCTGGCTGGCTGGCTGTTGCAGAATGACATTTGAACAGTCAAATCCAGAACAGTTGTGTGGTTTTGGATGCGTGATTTTTGCTGCAACCTGCTATTTCTGCTTCTATGGTGTCATTTTGCAATGAAGGACATAGTCTACTTTAGAATGAGGCTGGTTAATTTACTTGCTCTACGTCTGTGAACGCACTCATGCACACTTGCATGTATACACCCATACTTGTTTGTTCACCATGTCTTATCCCTCACTATCTCACAGTTACCACCACAATCCTTGCTCGATAACCTGTTGCTGTATATCAGTCTTCATTTCTCTCTTCTCCTGTCAGTGGGTGATTGTTATTATGTGGTGCAGACACTTGTGCCTAAGCCATCCAAGGCCCCCTGACAGCCATCTTGTTGATGGACTTGAGAGCGGTGCGGCTGTGCGTGTTCTCCCTGGGAGCCTGTGGCCCCTAGCAAGAGGAGGGATTAGGTAGCGCAGGAGTGCTGGTGGACGCTGACAGATAAATTGCTCCTCAGTCTGAGAGGGCTGGAGGGGACTCCGGGGTCCTTAGGGGAAGGCTGACATTAGCCGGCCTGCCATTTGAGACACACCAATAATGACAGTCACAATGGCAGGAAGACTGCTCCGGTCTGCACAGGGCAAGGAGCAGAGTTGGGTTTCATCCCTGTGTTTTTTTAAGAGAGACGACTCCCGCTGCTTTTGATAGGAGGTGTTGAAAGCCGGTTTGAATATCCCCTGTGTGTGTGTGCGTGTGTGCGTGCGTGCGTGCGCGTGCGTGCACGCCTGAACATATGCAATTTTTGTGCCATTATCTCAGCACTGCTCTATAGCGGGCACGGCGCTGTCTTTTCAGTGCTGGGGTTGAGTTGGAAATGAAAACCTGTTCGGTTGGCTCTGGATGCTTGTTCGTCATACACTGGTGTAGGGGAATTTTTTTTGGGACGAGCTCCATTTGACCATTTCTATATGATTTCATGTAACGGCTCTTTGTCTTCTCTCCTTTGGCACCTCGTCTCCTCCCTGATGTGATGAGCTTTCTGGTCGCTGAAGCTGGGGGTCTGTTTGCACAGGAGATAAGGCAGAGCTGCCGAGCAGCTGCCTTGACAGACGGCACGCATGGGACGCTGATAAAGCACATCAGGGCAGTGCCGGAGTGACGACATAGTGCATCTGGTTAGGCTCTGGCCCTCTACGGTGGCTAAATTTAGCATTCGAATCACATTTTGACAGTTGGTGGCGTGACTCGTGACTGTGTTGCAACAGGCCTGCCTACACCTCTCTGCGCACAGTGAAGAGGAGGGGAAAAGGTCATTTTCAGGGACTTTTCTGCTTCTCTTTTTCAAACAGAGTTGCGCTTGTGCCTTGTAGCAAATACATGTGCTTGTTTTTCATGTTAAATCCCTTGATGTTATCGACTCAGCAAATGCTATCTATGCAAATCAGCCTTTGCCTTTTTGATATTGAGTTTTCTGACATCTGTGTCATATTCTTTAAGACTCACACATGCACATACACATACACATGCATATACACATACATATGCATATAGGCATGCACAACATTCCTGATGGTCCTCTCTTCTGTAATAAGAGTGGTTTTAGTCTACTTTAATTAGATTTTTAACAAATACTGGAGGCTTGTCTTTGTTAAGTACCTTCAGGTGGATTTCAGCCTTGTCAAGAGGGTCTCTTGAGTAAACTCATCCAATCTGTGCTGCCCGTGTTTTTGTTATGCTTTTACAGTGTTATTATTGAGTTTTTTTTTAGTTTTTTTTTTTTTTTTATCAGAATCTCCCCAGGCGAGGCTTAGATATAGTTACAACCCAAAACTAGTTTTATCAAGATACTCAGTAGTTCCTCGCATAACCATAGGCAATGTCTGACTTGTTTTTCCTTCCCTCTCCATTTTTCTTTTGAGCAAAATGCTGGTGAGTGAGAGGCATGCACATGCTAGTTGGAACCTGGCAAAGCTTATGCAACAGTGTGCAACGCCCGCCATACTTTGACTGGAGTAAAGAAACCCTCTGGCTTATCACAGTGCCAGCCCTTGGCTTGTTGTAAATAGGTCAATGTTTGGACACCACCTCAACAGTCATGTAAATACGCCATATCTAATCTGAGCTGTCAGATGTTGAGACTGGTTTAAACAATTGTAAAATGTTCCCAAGAAGAGGTAATGTACTTTACTGCATTGTCAAGAAAACCTAATCTGACGTCTTTTGTTACTCATCTTAAGTTTATGGCCGCTGTCTGAAAATAGCCCCGCTGTTATCAGGTGTGATGGAGTCTGCCTTGTGTCTGTGGCCGGGCCGGTACTGTGCAGAGCCCGGCTACTGTAGCACTCTCGTGCAGATCTGCGTTTCTGGAGGCTCCCCTCCTCTGTTTGAGAGTTCCCTAATCCCATTTCATGCAATTATCTTATCTCCTCCTCTCAGTGATGGAGATAGCATTATCCCTCTAATCACGCACAATCCAATGAGCGGGACTCCTCCCGAGCCAAGTGCTGCTGCTGGTCTCTGCCAGAAAAAAGGAGAAAGAATATGACTGTACGCGAAACGCATTTATGGTACACAATGGCTGTGGCTGGAGTGATAGTGGCTAGCGATTGTACACACAAAGCAAGGGGCCTAAATAAGTGGCATTGGGGACAGAAAGAGACTGTAAATATCGGTGTCTGGTGTTGATCCTCCTCCTAGTTGACCCCGTTCGCTCTACTCGGTGTCAATCAGCAAATTTAGCAACCAACGCAAAGCCTTATTCTCACACTAAACACCGAACATAATAATAATGACTAGTTCCAGGCGTCTGGGTAGCGTAGCGGTCTATTCCGTTGCCTACCAACACGGGGATCACCGGTTTGAATCCCTGTGTTACCTCCGGCTTGGTCAGGCCTCCCTACAGACACAATTGGCCGTGTCTGCGGGTGGGAAGCTGGATGTGGGTATGTGTTCTGGTCGCTGCCCTAGCGCCTCCTCTGGTCAATCGGGGGCACCTGTTCAGGGGGGAGGGGGAAGTGGGGGGAATGGCGTGATTCTCCCACGCGCTACGTCTTCACTGTCAGGTGAAAAGAAGCGGCCGGCGACTCCACATGTATCAGAGGAGACGTGGTAGTCTGCAGCCCCCCCACCCCCACCCCCGATCGGCAGAAGTGGTGGAGCAGTGACCGGGACGGCTCGGAAGAGCGGGGTAATTGGTCAAGTACAATTGGGAAGAAAAAGAAGGAAAAACCACCGAAAAAAAAAAGAAGAAGAAAAATGCCCAGCTCCACCACTGTCTTGTGACTGAATTGCAGTTTGATGGGTATCACGTGGTCATGTGCCAGTCTCACTCATATCTTTCACCGTTTTTTTGTTTCCGCAGTATCATCAAAACCAAAGGAACCAGGGGCCGCTGTGGTGGCGCTTCGCCTCGGCTCTGCTCAGCCTCCTGTTTGATCGGGGAGCCATCATCAGGGGAGGTGGAGCAAGGCGGAGGTGAGAGGACCACGTCCCGGCAAACCACCTCTTCAGCATCTCTTCTAGCAACTGAACTCCTAACGGCACTGTCAAACTTAACACGGGTCTGTTTGGGGGAGGGGGACAGAGAGAGAGAGAGAGAGAGAGAGCGAGAGCGAGAGAGACAGACGGAGAGAGAGGTGGAGAGAAAAGGTCGCCGCGGGACGGAGACAACCAACTTTTGTTTTTTTTGTTTTTTTACAAGGTCTTTTTTTTGTTTTTCAAGAAGATGCCATGTTGTTTCCGAGATTCTGCTACAGGACAATGTGCATATTTTGGTAAATGTGTGGTGTAGTATTTTGTACAGTACGCTGTTCTTGTTGAATTTGTTTGCACTTCAACTTGTATCCATCTGGAGTGACCTCTGTAGACCCTGGGAATGCCTTACTCGATGTCTCCCGCCGCCACGGAGCGGCGCAGCGGGCAAAATACAGGCGAGAAGAGATGGGAAGGAAATGGAGAGGAGGAGCGATGCGGTTCAGGGTTTTGTTTTTTCTGAAGTTTCCCAGGTAACCGGTCAACTTGATGATCTACTAATTTCCAAAGAAGCAGTTTCTTCAAGCATTTTGCACCTCAACTTCCAGCTCCTCAATGGAGTTAATATATCCTTTTTTTTCTTTTTTTTTTAAAGCGTTTGTTTCTGGTTTTTGTTTTGTTTTTGCTCTGTCAGTCACTTTTACGGTATTGAAATTGAACACGATTCCCCCAATTTAGTTAAAAAAAATAATGGGAGCAAAGGAAATCAAAAAAAAAATTGGCCTGTAAGGCCGCAAAATATATTCGATCCGCGCTTAGATTTACCGTTCGGTTCTCCGTTTATTGTGAGTCAGTCACGCCTCCCGAAATAAACCTCCCGTTCATTTGATTTTAGTTTTTATTTTGTCTGTCCAGTGGGAACTAGAGCCCGGTGTTGTAGACTATGTGCTTTTCAATTGATTCCTTTCTGACCTCCATGCCCTTGAAGTGGAGTTGTGGATCCACTGTTTTTGCACTAAAATACACCCTTCACGAGTTCAGATTGTGTTACCAAGCCAACCTCTGTCACGAATGAAGGTTTTCAGTTACGTCTGATATATATATGTTTGTTTTTTGTTTTCATGGCATGATTTCAATTGGTTTCATTCACATGTCCGAGACAAATCATCAGCATAGAGACCTGACAAAACACAGACAGGTGTGAAGTCTAGAACATCTGGGCGGCACGGTGACGCAGTGGTTAGCGCTGTCGCCTCACAGCAATGTGTTCCTGGGTCTGAACCCCGGGGTCGTCAAACCTCGGAGGATCGTCCCAGGTCGTCCTCTGTGTGGAGTTTGCATGTTCTCCCCGTGTCTGCGGTGGGTTTTCTCCGGGTGCTCCGGTTTCCTCCTACCATCAAAAAGACATGCGTGTTAGGGTAAATACTCCTGTCTGTGCCCCTGACCGAGGCAATGGCGAGACGAACTGGGGGTTGGTCCCCGGGCGCTGCACAACGGCTGCCCACTGCTCCCAGGGACACAGCTAGGAGGGGTTAAATGCAGAGCATAATTCCCCCACGGGGGCCAATAAGTATCTCAAAATCAAATAAAAAAAAAAATATCTCAACTGCCGGTATCGCCGGCCACGGCAAGGGTTAACGCCCCTCGCCAGAGCCGCGTGCCGCGGTAAAATGTCAGTGTTTCCAAGTGCTCCTACCTGGTGTGCTTTTCACAGCCCCCTGTGTAAGTCTGGGCACCAAGACAATACTGTGTAAACCAACCTGTGAAACAACAGCATGTCCTCTTCTCAGGATAGATTTTTTTTTTGGAGGTTTTAGACCATTTTGTACTCTGCGTGTTAGGTGGTCGTGTACGTGTCTTCAGTGCTCAGATCCTACACTCGGGCCTGTTTAGGTAACTTATCATTGAATCGATTGACAACCAGTTTCTGATTGGAAACGACTTTAACACAAAAACACGTGGTGAAAAAGACTGTTTTTACTGAAATATGAATATGTTTGAAGACACTGTTGAAGATGCTGTTTGTTGTACTTTCCATCGCCTCATCTAGGCTAAACGTTGGACCCAAGGAGCAGCACATGCTAGGAGAGCTGTAAATGTTTGGTTGCTCATCATCATCTCATCACTGCAGGATTAGATTTTCTCTCAGAAAACAAAAAAAATCATCAAGAAGTCTCAGGGACGGACATTGTGGGCTATTTTTTTTTGAGGGGGGGTGGTTCCCCCTTTTTCTACCCAACTGTACTTGGCCAATTACCCTATTTTCTGAGCTATCCCGGTCACTGCTCCAACCCCCTCTGCCGATCCGGGGAGGGCTGCAGACTACCGCGTGCCTCCTCCGATACGTGTGGAGCCGCCGGCCGCTTCTTCTCACCTGACGGTGAGGAGTTTCGCCAGGGGGGACGTAGCGCGTGGGAGGAGCAGGCGCCCCGACGACCAGAGGAGGCGCTAGAGCAGGGACCAGGATCCATACCCACATCCGGCCTCCCACCCGCAAACACGGCCAATTGTGTTTGCAGGGACGCCCTACCAAGCCGGAGGTAGCGTGGGGGATTCGAACCGGCGGTCCCCGTGTTGGTAGGCAACGGAATAGACCGCCACGCTACCCGGACGTCCTGTAGGCTCTTATTTGACCTTGATAATCCATTATGGTAGAAGGAAGAGCGGTTTTTTTTCTTTTTGGGTTTTTTTTTTAATCTCACAAACCATCTCCGTTTCTTTCACGAAGGTACAGTTTGACGAGTTCTGACGTCGGCTTTGTTCGCAGCCGCCGGCGGGGCGAGGGGCTACCGGGCATGTTGTGGGAGGTGTGTGAGGTGACCTGAAAGAGATCGTGGTTAGTTTCCTGCGGATCCTGAACGCTGAGCCAGTACCTGTAGCTTCGCGCCTCGCCATTGGTTTCACAAGTGTCTCCTCCTCCTTTTACAGCCCTCCGTGCGTGCTGCTCCTTCATTACGTGGGTATTGTTCTTATTCTCTTTTTTCCTGTAATTTATGTTCATTATTGTTTGTTTTTTCCTTTTTTATTTATTTTTTGTGTATTTGATCATTTCTACTGTATACACTCGTGTGTGCAATTACTCCGTATTTTCGTGTTTTCTTTTTGGTCTTAGATGTGTATATGGCGCGTTTGTTTGAATCTGTGCAGAGTAACGATGGACTGCATTGCGTCTGGTGTTCCTTTAAGGGTTGTGATTTCCAGGGATTGGCCCAAATGGTTGTTTTTTTGTTTGTTTTTTTTTTTTTAATCATCCACCAGCCACAGACTCGCAAATTTTTGGGGTTTAGAAAGCCAGTAGCTCAGATGTAGTTTTGGGGTTTGACGTACACATGCCAGCAGGGTCTAACTTCGCCGTCACGTTACACGTAACGGCGTTGCGTTACACGTAACTACGTTACACGTTACACGTAAGTACGTTACACGTTACACGGCGCGTCCATATCCTGTAACCTTACATTGACCAAGGGACCCCTGACACGTTTCAAAAAGCGGCGCCAAAACAAAGCTACCCTGCAGGTTCTCCTCCTCCGGACACGGGGCATTGGTTTTATGGGTTCAGTCCTTTTGACTTTTAATCATTTTATGATCGACGTGCACTGGAAAGTACTTTTTGTGTCTGTAGATCCCATGGGTTCCTGATTTGTTGTGTTTTTTTTTAATGTGTGATATAAACTCTGGATTGTTCTCTCCGAGGTCCGTCGGCGGTCGGGACCGGTCGGCGTCGGTCATGTGACCCCGTCCGCCGACCGGTCGTGGCCCGGAGCGGCGGCCCGTTTGATTTATTGGAAAGGGAAACAAGCCACCCCGCGGTGCCCTGTACAAATTGTTTTGATGCGTTCCCCCAACCTTCACCCACCACATTGTGTGCAGGTGTCGAGGAGGAACCCCGGGACGGGGGTGCGTATTTTCCGGAAACCATCGGTGTCTTGAATTTTGTAGTCCACTTTATATAAAAATTTGAAGTTTTTGAGGAAGTTTTGATTTTAATGGGGTTTTTTTGTTTGTTTTTTTAAACTGAGTATTTCTTGCTCGTGGTCTTTCTACACTTTTTTTTAAATGTATTTTCTTATATGAAAAGGATCTGTTTTTATAAGGACAGCTCGTTCCTATGAAGCCGTTTGTATTACCAGTAGGATCGGTTGGAGTCCGGTGAGCTCGAGGGGCTTGTTTTGTATCGACATGAACTTCCGACATTCCTTTGCGCATCTCGTCGTGGAGTCTGAACCAAGCAAACCAAAAGGATTCATCGTCGTGCTGCGTTTGGATCAAGGACTCGGGAGCGTAGCTATGAGATTACTGTCCCTTATTTTTGCAGAACACATTTAAAGTATTCATGTGTTGCTCAAACCCTGGAATATGCCTTTATCTGCTCAGTTTCAACAAAGTCTTGATAATCACACATTCTCTGTATACCAAGAAATGAGACCCAGCGAAAATGTAGCATTTTTGTAAACATTGACTGTGTGTTTTCGAGACTGTACTGTGCACTCGTTTTGTGCTTATATTTTGTTTTTCGCTGTCGATATAATATGGAAGTAAAGACAATTTGTTATGTAGTGCAATATGCTGTACATAAAGAGCTTTGCTCTACAAATCTTTTTTTTCTGAATTTCTTGTTGTTTATTGGTACTTTTTTTTCAATAAAATTTTATTGATCATGTCCAAAGCCAGTGTTTGTCTTTGTGCTGCATGATGGTGGCCGTTAATTAGTATGTGGCCGTGGCTTTGGAGCAAAAAGGAAAATCAAACTTCTTCCCTTGCCGTGCTCCTGCACCTCTCGGGCTGAGATTTCACTTGGTTTTATGGAGTTGTGTGTGTTGTGAAAGTAAGCCGCTGATGGATTAGCCAAGAGTCTGAGGCAAGCCAGGCATTTGAAGCTAGCCAGGCGTTTGGCAGAAGCTGTGCCCATCACAACCCGCCTGCTGTTAGGTCATTAATTTAACGGGAGCAACGGTGCTTTCAGACCTCTCTAATAACCCCGCTGTCTGTTACCCCCAGACACACACACACACACACACACACACACAAACACACAATCAAAAACGCCTACTGTTAGTGTAGCGTGACATCTGTAATACCTGACCTTTGTCCCACACAGCCACCGAGGGATATGCCCATGTATAGGGCAAATGAGAAAAACTGCCTCACCTCGCGTTACTGTCACTTCCTGCAAGTTCAAGGCCGACGCAGCTGAGCCCGTAGATTAGTTGGACCGTGGCTTGGATCCTCTCGGGGCGTAAATTCATAGATTAGTGGTGGCAGATGTAAACACGGGAGCTTGGTGTGTTTTATCCATCTGTGTGTGTGTGTGTGGGGGGGGGGGGTAGCAGCGCGCTATTTCCCACAGCGTCCACAGTTTGTTGCTCTGAGTGCTGTCTAAGATATACTGTTGT
The DNA here is from genome assembly GCF_029633865.1 of Lampris incognitus. Taxonomy (NCBI): domain Eukaryota; kingdom Metazoa; phylum Chordata; class Actinopteri; order Lampriformes; family Lampridae; genus Lampris; species Lampris incognitus. The sequence continues at coordinate 18,375,076 of NC_079226.1, forward strand.
ATCAGCACACTGGGAAAACAAATGACAGCACAACCCAGTCTTGTTTTGTTTTGTTTTGTTTTCACACTCCTCTCTTCAACAGGCCATGCAGACAAGCCAAAGCTGTGCGGTGTCTAAAGTCACTTCCCCCGGGGCTGACACGTGGCGGCTCTATTGTCATGGCTGCCAGCTACAGTTTCACGCCTCGCTGACACCTGACTCACCTGTTTGGCCACTCGCAGCAGAAGTCCCTGGCCCTGGGCCCCGCGACAACAAACATATAGCGTAAATCCCCATAACGAACCAGAGCGTATTAGAGGATGTGGTCATAGAACAACAACAGCTTCCATCCAAGTCAGGGTCGATAAAGAATACACAACCGCTCACTGGTGCCCTCCTAATCCTTCGGTTTAGGTACTTCGAGCACGGGGAGGTTTGAGCTTTAATGAAAGCTGATTAACATCGATACTTCTACATCTGTCCAAACATATGGCTTGACTTTGATTTTTGTCATGGCACTGGAAATAAACAAGGACGGCAGACATGGTGTCACGGAGGCAGAGCACAACTGCTGTGCGGCTCCGTTGTGAACAGAAGGAGGGCAGATCATTGTATGAAGTGTGTAATTGGGATCAGGACCCAGTACTGACGGCACATTTTCAACCGAGCAGCTACTTTCACATATTTTCATAATATCCTGGCTGGACACTTAACAGTCACACTGTTGAATTGATGCTTTTGCATCTAGAGCTAAAGATAGTTCATTCGAATCATGTTTTTAGCTAACCAACAACCCGAAAAAGTTTCGAGTTTGAGGCCAAGCTAGATGCAGAACAAGCCGACACATCAGAAACACTGGGGGAAAAAAATGTAGATTGATTTGTTTGAGCACTTTAAAGGTGATGGATCATGTCTTACTTGCATCTCTGTCCACAGCATTTCTGTGAAATCTCACCTCGACTGAATCCCCCTGGACAACGTCAGGTGATAAAATACGAGCCAGAGGCTCGGAGAGAATAGCGGCGGGGATGCAGAAAAAGTATATTCTGCCAATTTATTTTTTTTATTAATGAGGATCGTAACGTAAACTGAAATAAAACCCCCACAAAACCTTCTCACAGCCTCTCACAAAGCATATATTTTTAGATGCACTCAAAATGTTTGAGTGCATATCTCAAAATATGCACGCCCCCCCCCAAATCTCAGACGGCGCAGCTAAAAGTTAGCCTACATGTCAGTTTGAGAGTGAGTGAGTAAGCGAGTGAGTGAGTGTGTGAGCGAGCGAGTGAGTGAGTGTGTGAGCAAGCGAGCGAGTGAGTGAAAGAGTGAAAGAGTGAGTGAAAGAGTTAGTGAGCTAGTGTGTGAGCGAGCGAGTGAGTGAAAGAGTGAGTGAAAGAGTGAGTGAAAGAGAGTGAAAGAGTGAGCGAGTGAGCGAGTGAAAGAGTGAGTGAAAGAGTGAAAGAGTGAGTGAGTGAAAGAGTGAGTGAGCGAGTGAAAGAGTGAGTGAAAGAGTTAGTGAGCGAGTGTGTGAGCGAGTGAAAGAGTTAGTGAGCGAGTGAGAGTGTGTGAGCGAGTGAGAGTGTGTGAGCGAGCGAGCGAGTGAGTGAGTGAGTGAGTGAGTGAGTGAAAGAGTGAGTGAGCGAGTGATAATGAGCGAGTGGGTGAGCGAGTGAGTGAGTGAGTGAGTGAGCGAGTAAGTGAATGAGTGAGTGAAAGAGTGAGGGAGGGAGTTAGAAGCCAGGTTCACGTGGTGCTTCCCATCCAAAACTGTGAGACCTAGATCTGCTGGGGGTATAAAAACCAAAGATGTCCCCTGTCTTCCTGGCTGCTTATCTCCTGGCCTCCTTGGCTCTATGTTCCCTATGGCTCTGTCTTCTTGTCTCAGCGCTTTCATGGGTAGAGCCTTAGCTTTCCCTGGCCTGAACAATGGCTCCTCTGTTCCCCCGGCCAGGCCGCCTGCTGAAAGAGACACCCATTAGAGAAGCGTCTATCTCTAGGGTCAGGCCCAGGGGTCACTCACAAGTGCAGCTCTTGTTTATGTCTGTAAAGCCAATCAAAACACTGCAGCCTACATTGTTAACTCCTCCTTGCCTGGATCTCCTGGCAGCCTTCAGCAGCTCCGAGGAGACCGAGGAAGGCTTAAACCAAAGAGCAAAACAAATTCAACCACAGTTTCGATCCCTTTCCCTCTCTCCCGGTGCGATTCGCCTACAGCGTGTGACTCTTAAGGCTAAAGTGGTGCTAAAAGCCTCGCCCAGACAGGGTATCACTAAGTGAATAAAGTAGCTGCAAGGTAGAGAGTAACAACAAATTGGTGTTGACAGGAACCTCAGCACTTCCAGCCGCAAATCCCTCCCAGCACTAAGACCTCTTCAGGTCCCACCCCCCCTTTACCACACGCAGACAATTACTAAATTATCACCTGTGAACTCGCTCTTTTTCATCGAGCTATAATTTAATGCAGACTTGTTTTGAGGATTAAAACACAACAGAGTGACAACAGCTTATTTCTGAGGTGTCTACAGTGATATTAGCCGGCCTGTGGCAGTGGTGATTTCAGACTATAACAGCGGCAGGGCTCATTGGTAAAAGTAGGGCGTGCAAAGATAAGAACTGGTCCAACAGAAACTATTTTCAGCCTTTATTTCACACAATTAGACGGAGTCCTATTCAGGCAGTGTGCCTCCAACGTTTCTATCAGGGGAAGAGCGACATGGGACTTTCGGACTCGTCCATTTTCATGCGCTGAACTTCCCGAAGTCAGTGTCGCCTGTGCACGCCGCAGTTTCATGCGACGAACAAAACCTCCATTTGTTTTTGTCGATATTTCCGTGCCGCCGTGCTCATGAAAGCCATGTTTCAACTGAAACTGAAAAACTCTCTCTCTCTCTCTCTCTCTGAGCTGAACAATCTCTGAAGAGCTCTGAGCCCCCCCCCACCACCTCCCCACCCCCTGCCTCACCAGCAGCCCTGCACAAGAAGCTGTCTACACAATGACGGCGATGGCAGCAAAACACTGTGGTCAGAGAATTACTTTCCAGATGAAACAGAGGCAAGGCAACGGGTGGCTGTGAGAAGAAGAAGAAAAGAAAAAAAAATCCCCGATTCTAACTGTCTTTCAGATGCCACTGAGCGGATTGCTGTGATTTTTACTGTAGACGAACGCCTTGGCTGCATTGAAGGGATCCGACTCCGTTGCAGGCCTTAATAATAAGTGCCTTTAAAGTAAGGGTTGTGGACCTGTAAGTGCTTAAACAGCTTGGATTTGATACCTAAACTAACCCGGTAACCACAGAAACACGTGCTGGTCGTTTTCAAGGCGAAAGGAACATTGATGTCTTTTCACTTTCAGATAGTATCGGCTCTGCTTGTGCAGCCGCGCTCCCCCCACTCCTCCTTTTTCCCCATTTCTCCGTACACATCTGGCCCCGTAGCGGACAGTTGTCATGGGAATAAGCAGCAAAGCCAACAAAGCAGGGCCGGCCCAAGTCTTTTTGGGGCCCTAAGCAGAATTTTATTTGCACAGACACACACACACACACAAAGACCCTAGGGCCCTAAGTGGCTGCTTAGTTTGCTTATGCATCTGTTCGGCACAGCAAAGAAGTGGTGGATCTTGGGGAGAAACAGTGAGTTTCAGCCGGGCATGCCTTGGGGTGCAGGAGCTCAGCAATCCCCCACCCCCACCCTCGGTCCCATGCCTCCTAACACAGCTGACCTCCTCCACCACATGTCCTGCTCAGCCACCCTATCGCAGCTGGGAGGAGAGCACACATATAAATTGATCTTTTGATACTCGGTGGCTGATAATCGAATAAACAGCCCCCAGTTTCTGCTTTTGGAACTGGGACAGCGACCACGGGATCGTTTCGGTTATTTTTTTTTTTCTTCTCACTTGCCCCCCCCCCCCAAAAAAAATAAAGTGCCGTCCTTCGCTCGCCACATACCGTTTCAAAGTTGTCCTTTAATCCTCGGGGCTGGGGCAGACCCTTCCTACTTTCTCTCTGTTTAAGCAGAGAGGTTGTGCAATCGCCAAACAGTGCTATGAGTTCCCTTTGTTTACCAAGAGCAACCCAGCAGAGCCTGGTGCTTTGTTGAGCCACAGTCACTCCCAGTCTCACAGCTGTGACACACACACACACAAACTCATGCACACACTCATGCACATGTGCACGCATGCACACACACACACACACACACACACACACACACACACACACTCATGCACACACACACACACACACACACACACACAAGCACACGTTTGCACGCTCACACGCACACACAAAATCTCTGACTCACAAACACCAGCAGTATCCTGCGGTCAAGGGGAGGGATTTAAAATCCTCCAAGCACAGCACATGAACCTGCTGAACTTGCCTTCTCTGTCTCTTGCTGGCTATTGTTCCCTCCACTATATTTTCCAACTTTATCACTCGTCTGAATTTTCATATTCATGCACCGCCATTTGGACCCCAATTAAAAGACATGCCCCGTAAGCCTCCACAGAGTGGGCAGCTGTCCCCCCCCCCCCCCCGTGTGTGAAAATCCATTGCTCTGGCACATTGCTTGGAGAGGCACAAGCCTAGCTCCCAATTATGACGGGGTGGGGGTGGGGGGTAGGGGGTGGGGGGTGGGTGGGTAGGGGGGTGGGTGGTGGGTGGGTGGGTGTGTCACTCAACAAAGTACACAAACAAGCCGGATCATTGTTGAGAACTAATAGACAGGAAAGGGATTCTTGCAGAAAGATGAAAATAGGCAGTCGCCGTGGTTTCCTGAGGACACATGAGTTGGTGCCCTGTGCGCTGGCACGGCGTGAGGCGTGCGGTAATGAGAGAGGAGTTTCACCTCCTGCCCACTTTCCAGGGACTCCTCACAGAGAGACGGCGAGTATCTTCTTAAGCAGACAGCAAACAGAAAGGTGTGGATGAAGCCTCTCGGATGGAGCCAGACCAGTTCAGTGGGTGCTTCTTTTTTTTTTTTTTTTGCCAAAGCAGCTGGCAGGACACCAGAGGCATCAGGCAGCCTGTCTTGTTAGTGCACCACACCTTGATAAGAGGAGGGTAAGGGAGAGAGAGAGGGGGGGGGGGGGCGAGGGAGAAAAACAACCAACACACCAGGGGTGGGGCTTTGGGAGAGTCCTGTAGGTTTCAGAGCGTGTGTCTGCTCACGCAACGGAGTTCCTCTGAACGGTAACAACTGCAAAAACATCGGGGAGAGTGTTAAACTCCGGGCAGTTTTTCCGAGCTCATGTTTCACAACAGAGCACCAGGCCCCCTCTTCCTCTCCCTCTCTCTCTGTGCCTCTCCCTCTCACTCTTGCTCGCTCTCTCTCCCTCTCTCTCTCTCGCTCTCACTCTCCCTCTCACTCTCCCTCTCGCTCTCCCTCTCGCTCTCTCTCCCTCTCTCCCTCTCTCTCTCTCCCTCTCTCCCTCTCACTCTCCCTCTCACTCTCCCTCTCGCTCTCACTCTCCCTCTCGCTCTCCCTCTCGCTCTCTCTCGCTGTCTCTTGCGCTCTCTCTCTCTCCCTCTCGCTCTCTCTCGCTGTCTCTTGCGCTCTCTCTCTCCACCACCCTTGCTTTACTTCACAATTGTGTGCTTTCCCTCCTCTCTCGCTCATTGGGCTTCCTTTTCCATGCTTCTCTCTCTCTCTCTCTCGCTCTTTCTACTGGTCTTGAGCTCTCACATATATACAAGTGCATGCAAACAACACACTTTTTAAAACCCCCCTCGTACACACACTCCCTACCCGGCTTGCACCCTCCTCCACACTTTACCCCACTTCACCCCCAAACACACACATACACGCATGCACACACACACACCCAGCATGGCTGGCTGTTGTCGCTGACTGACAGTGCTGATTTACTGCAGGCTTGGCCGGCGGCCAGCTCATCTTAAACAATCACACAAGCTACAGGGCTGGCCGTTGGAGCCAAGTTTGGATAGCAATAAACAAAGTAGTAGATTGGCTCCTCTCCTCCTCTCTGTTCCTCCTTCCCCATTCTCTTGTCTCCTCTCCTCTCCATTCCTCTCCTCCCCTCTCTCCTCTCCTCCCCCGGCAGCCCCCCCCCGCACCCACCCACAGCTGTGGAGGGAGCTCAGCTTCCAGCCCGAGCCCAATCTTTCCTGATCAGTGCAGAACACTCTTCAAAGATTTATTGTCTTTTTTGATTTTATTGCTACCAAACGGTTGGAGTCCCACGGAGGCTCCTTAAAGGGATTTGATATAGATGTCAGTTGTATAGTGTTTATGTAAAAAGCCAGCTGTAATTGCAAGCAAAACCAAGATCTTATATGTGCGGGGGGAGGGGGAGGGGGGGTGTTCAGCTCGAATTCGAGCTTGGAGGTTTCTCTGCTGTCACTGCGACGTCTGGTTAGACTCGATTGACTTGGAGTTTGACAAAGCTTCATATCTAAGCACACACAGCATTTCTCACATGAGGGGAGCAGCCCCTGAAAATTACACAAACTGGAAAATTACACAAACTGGAACCACTCTGCCTCGCTGAATCTAATTTGCTCCCTCTCTCTCTCTCCCTCTCTCTCTCTCCCTGTCCTTGTCACAGGGGGCCGATTCATCCGAGGTCACCCAGGCTTACACCGCTTCAAAGCAGTCTGGGAGGACGGTCTCAGACAGCGGCCAGATGTTGACCAATTCAATCCTGTCCCCGCCATTGCACGCCAAGGTCAAAACTACCGACCGCCTCAGCCAATCAGCACTGTGCCCGCGCGCTGACTGACCGGCTGAATTACCCAATGGACCCCCACATAAACTCCTGAACCCGCGCTTCTCAAAGAGAGAGGGCTCGAAACATCTGGAATCAGGAACCACCTGGGGAAGGACGCTCGGAGAGCTGGTCACCCTCCCGTCGTCTCGGCGCTGGCTGCTCATGATTAACCTCCATCACCTCTAATCTACCATGGGAGGACATGGAAACCCGTTTTAAGATAAATAAAACAACAAATACACCCTATCATGTTAATAACTTTGGGGAGTTGGGGCGCTGGATGTTTTGTGTTGGGATTATTAGAATATCTGTAATGGAAGCTGGCTGTGCATCAGTGATTATATTTTTGTTTTCGAAAACAGTTTGGATTTTGAGTCTTCTCCTTCGGTGCGCCGACTCCATTAAAAGCGATGATTCTGGCAGGCAGTTCTGACAGAACTGCACCGGGGGAGCACAGCAAAGCACAAAAAAAAGAAAGAAAAAAAGACAAGCCGTCCCAGTGAACAGATTTTGCTCATAAATAATTCTCTTCCAAGGCAGTCGGATGAATTTCAAATAGAGACCGAGATTAGGACGGGCAAGAAAACAAACTCGGAGTGTAATGGGGACTGATGAGCACCATTTGTCTCTGACACTGGTCTGACAGCCCAACTGATTTAGCATAGATTGCAGAGTTGAGGACCAAAACCAGCTCAATGAATGTGTGCTAATGATGATGTTTGCCGGAAGACGGTTCACCTACAAATACAATTATGGCCTTGAGGGATTGACATGGACACTATGGTATTTTTACTGTACACTCCGTGTGGAGCTGTAAAGCGACTAATTTTTTTTTTTTTTAATATAAATTTATTTCTGATTTTTCCCTTTTTTCTCCCAATTTAGTGGCCAATTGATCCCTATTTTAATTTAAACACCCACCCTCGTATTGCATGCGTTCACCAACTGCAACTCTCCGGTCGGCAGTCTCGAAGGAAAGCGCCTCCCCACTTTCGTGACAAGGCGAATCCAAGCCGAACCACTGTTTTTCCAACACACACAGAGACGCATTCACATGACGAACACAAGCCGACTCCGCCCCCCTCCCGAAGACAGCGTTGCCAATGATTGCTGCTTCATCGAGTCCGGCCATAGTCGGATCTGACGAGACCGGTGCGCGAACCCCAGTCCCCAGTGGGCAACTGCATCGACACCAAGCCGATGCTTAGACCGCTACGCCACCGCGGACCGTAAAGCGACTAATTTTAACTATATGTGATGTGATGTGGTCGCCTCACAGCAAGAAGGTGCTGGGTTTGAGCCCCAGAGTAGTCCAACCTTAGGGGTCACCCTGGGTCGTCCTCTGTGTGGAGATTGCATGTTCTCCCTGTGCCCGCTGGGTTTCCTCCGGGTGCTCCGGTTTCCTCCCACAGTCCAAAGACATGTAGGTCAGGTGAATCGGCCGTACTAAATTGTCCCTAGGTGTGAACGTGTGTGTGTGTGTGTGTTGGCCCTGTGATGGCCAGGCAGCCTGTCCAGGGTGTCTCCCCGCCTGCCGCCCAATGACTGCTGGAATAGGCTCCAGCATCCCACGACCCCGGGGTTGGGATAAGTGGCTCGGATAATGAATGGATGGATAATGTGATTTATTTGACCCCGTGACCTCTGTGTCGATTCCTATTGCAAATCCGCTTTATCTAACTTCCATGCACAAGTTGGGCAGTTTATGTTAGTTTTTTTCTTAATCGGAAAAAAAAGCCCCAGACACAACAAACAGTAAACACTAGTAATAAAACCATCTGCGGCGCTCCACCTAGGACGATGTGAAACTTGTCGCGAGCATGTGAAACCATTTCCACACGGTGCACTTTTAGGTTACAATGGCAAGCAGGAACCGCTGCACAAAGCCACAGCAGACTGACAGAAAGTAGTCCTCTGTAGACTTGTGAGGATTTCGTGTGACTGCGCGCCGTGCACTGTGTTGCAGTGCGGTGACGTGTGGTGAGGACGGGCACCGCCTAACAAACGGTTGCGACGCTGAAGAGAGACGGTGGTGAGCCCTGTGGTCACAGCAGACGAAGCGCGGCCACCGAGGCGCACCACACCATGCAAAAGCAGGCAGGGGCCCTCAACTGTAGCCTGACCACTCGAAACGCTACCATTGGTACAATGTTATTACATTTTACTGAGCAATATTACACGGCTGATCATCGGACCTGACATGCACCGCGTGCAAAACTGCCGGTTTGCTAAAATTACACTGTGGGGATGTTTGGGAACCACAGTCTGCCGAGACCCCTCCCCTCCTGTCTCAACTGGCTATGTTTATGAAGAAGAAGAAGAAAAAAATGACAGGTTGTTTTCGAGATGCAAATGCCCTCTGATACTGTTTTCAAGGTTTTCTGAGTGAGAAAGTGCTGATCTGGCACAACGCAGATAGCACAAACGTAAATAATTCCTCTTCTCTCTCGCTCCAGCGATAACAACAGGCATAACACCATTGTTTTTGGCACATCCTGACCTGCGATAATTCTCCACCTCTGACAAGATCAGTGAATGTCTGATAAACCCATACACACACACACAGAAGTTTAGCAGTTGCTTGAAACCACGGAGAGGACCCTCTGCCCAGCACCGCTATCTCCTCCCCCGTAATGGGTTTACACTGGAAATCAAGCAGATTAACGGCATTAGGCTTAATAAATCCAGTCATGGATGTGATAAAAATGGGACTTGGGAATCTAAGATGCTGCCGGACTCAGGCTGCTGCGTTCTTACATGGGAGCAACGCTCTAATCTCGTTACCGACAATGAGATTTCACGAGAGGAAAAGTGACATCAGGCCTTAAAACTCTGCTGGCAATGGTGAAAAACAGACACAAAAACGGTAATGCTGATTTTAAATCACACGGAGTGCGGTGCTCGCCGGGCAGACATCAGGATGAAATGCGATGACATTACAATTAGAGATGCAGAAATTCGCCGATGGGTCATGCGTCGAGGTGGCCCGGGCAATGAAATTAGCAGGGACTCATCAGAGGAATATCAACACTATACTATCTATTAGCCTCACAAATTAGTCTTGGCAAGTCTGCACCCATGGCAACACCGAGTCTCAGTATGGCAATGCATAGCTGTAATCTGTCTCATTTAGGGGTGGTAGCCCGATTCAATGCGGCGAGGTACACTGTCACACTGTATCATTTAGCGGGCCCGTCTCAGACAAGTCATTCAAACATTGTTGTTCCCTCAGAAACACATTTCTTGTAAAGGCCGTTCCACCTCAGTAAATAGAGGGCACCTCGGCATGAATGGCGACTGCTCTCTGTGGGCCCCCAGACAATACTGACTTCTAAAATGTCTATAGCTGGCACACAGACTTCAGCAATTAGACTGTGACTGTTGCTGGCAGGGGGCCAGGGTCATAGGCGGAGGAAGGCAGTAATGGCAATGCTCCTTGAGCCCCCCCCCCCCCCCGCCCCCCCACCACCCCCGCCCCATTCAACCCCCCACCACCACCGCCGCCACCACTACCAATTTGAATGCCCCAATAGTTTCTTCCCTCCTGCCATGGTTGCCCCTATATGCTACTATCCCACAACCCCCTCAACCTCCCCCCCTATTCTCTTGTGTTGTGTTTTTATGGGTCTGAGTCAGGGTCCCGGGGTTTGTTGGGTTTGTTTACCACTTGGTAGTTGGGGCGCTTTAAGGGGGAGGGGTAATTACAATGGTGGGGAAAACAAACAGAGGATGGAGAGAAAAACGGGACTTGGCCCGTAGTCACATGGGAGCTATTTATTCATTACTGGTCCAATGGGAATCTTTGTTTCCTTTGCTTTAGGATGTTTGGATGGGGAGGTGCAGACAACAAATGCATTGTGGACCGGTAAATCTGCTGATTCACTATGGAGGAACGAAACCAAAAGTGAACCCTTTCTTTCCCAGGATGTAGTAAATGTGAAGGCGATCCTCTGTGCAAGAGGTTGGCTTTTCCATATTATTTCCATTTCTAAAAACAGATCAAAGTGCAATGGAGGAGAACCTCAGTGAAAGCCCAAAAAGTCCACCTTGGCATGGAGGTGCTGACTTGACACCATCCTGTTCTCTCTCTCTCTCTTTCTCTCTCTCTCTGGCTGCCTCGCTCTTTCCCCTCTGCCTCCCCTTCGCAATTTCTCCCCCATCTGCCTCTACCTCCATAAGCCTGTGAACTCAGGCTGAACCGTCCCTTCCTGCCGAGGTTTTATGATCTACGTATCATGGTCAGTCACCCCAAACCAGCACTGGTTGGCAGAGTGGCGTCAAGTGGTTAGGAACACAAGACAAACTATCCAGATACGATCTTGAACTCTTGAACTTATCGCAAATATACAGCCAGCAAGAGGGCAATCAGTCTCACTCTGTCTGTTTCAGCCGCTCTCTCTCCCTCTCTCATGCTCTCTCCCTCTCCTTCTATTATCTTTTCTGCCTGTCTCTCTTCCACTCTTGCAAGTTTTTCGCAACGAAACTTGGCACCGGGGCAGATAGGCAAGAAAATTTCTGGGACATGAATCCCCCTTGTGCCTGTGTTGCTACTACCATGTTTAGTTTTGAACAATAGCTACTCACGGAGGTTGTTGTTATGGGCTTAAGTAGCCAGAGTCTGGACATTGTCTGACCCACTTCAGGCCAGCGCGGGAGTTGTGAGTGGCGTTGGGGGGAAGGGAAGTTGGCAAGCCCCTGCTCTCACGCACCCTGCAGGATTATAACATTAGAAATCACAAGTGGGGAACAAGAGAGAAATCCCCCCACCCCCACCCCTCCTGTGCCTACAGCCCCTCCTCCCTGCATGACCTGGGGATCATCTGGTCAGTAGTGACCTCCGGTAAGCCACAGGTCAAACTCTGCAGCCAGGGGCTTGTGGAGTTGTTTACAACATGCAGCGGACGACTGCTGCAGGTTGTGCACGTTTTCAGTGGAACATGATAAAACTGTGGACGTAGCGGGGGGGGGGGGGTAGCCACATTGGAAGTGTTAGGGATATTTACTTTGGCACTGAATGGTAAATCAGGCTTCATTTGCAAATATGAAAAAAAAAACACACACACGTGGACCTTCGCGTTAGTTGCACAGCTTGTTGTTTGACCAAGAATTCCACAGAAATGACGACGAGCTATAATCTCAGGTTCAACTGGAATCGAACCTGTGAGCATGGTCGAATTTTGGCATTCAGTCCGCATACTGGATCTCGTTGACCGTCTGGATAAAAGTTGTGATTCAGCCACTGCTGATAGCATGTTTATCATTTGCTTAAATGGGCTGTTATCAAATTGAATCACACTACCCCCCCACCCCACCCCCAAGTTTCCTCTCTGTCTCCCACAGCAGTGTGTTTAACTGACTTATTTGAGTTGGCAATAAAAGCCGTGTTTATATTAAGTTAATGTTTGCAGTACAGGCCCTCGTGTAGCAGTGTTTACCAGTGGCTGTATTAATTCAATGTCATGCTGCTTGCTGCGTTTGAATAATGAAGGCTGGAGCAGCTGGGCCACCGAGGGCAAGAAACAAGGGACCTTGTCTCTCTTTCTCTCTCTCCTTCTCTTTCTGTTTTTGTCCGATCAACAACTTCTCTCACGTGGTTCTCACACCCTGAAACCTCACGCTTTTCAATCACACCCATGAGATTTGAGTACGCTACAATGGCCTGCGCTAGTTCCTCGGCGTCTGCAGAGAGTCATGCTGATGTTACGGCATGGGACAATGAGGTTTGTGTTTGAAATAACGTGATAATCAGCGTGTGTTGTGTCTGCCATATGGCTCTGTTAATGTGTTTGTACACAAGAATTACACATGTGTATACAAGCAAAGGAATAAGAGCGTGTTATTGCCAAAGCTTTTGATACATGCCCCATATATATCTTGATTTGTTTACATGAGTTGCGTGGATGGCTTTGTCCACAGCAGTAAGCCTGTTTATTAGGAGAAGCTGACAGTCTGGCAAACTGTTGATGGCTTACAGCTAAACTTCTAAGGTCTATCAAGAAAAGGTTAATGACATGACCTCTGGTGACCCTCTGGGTAAATCATGCACGAAAATCCCCTGCAAAGAGTGGCACTTCATCTGCACAGCTTAGATTCATCCCCCTCGTCCCATCAACATTCAGTCAACCTCCAGCCAACATTCGTTCAACAACCCGCCAATGTGGCACCCTTATCAGCTGTAGTTTAACAAACACAAAGTTCTTCAGAATGGGACGGCATGTCACCTGGAGTTCATCTATCTGCATAAATAGTGCCATATATCATGAAGGTGAAATATTCCAGAAAAGAGAAATATCAGTTTCTCAGTTATTACTGAGGTTGTGGATACAATAGGCAGGGCTGGCCCTAGCCTTTTCGGCGCCCTACCATCCAGAGGGGGAGCCCCAATGTGTGCTCACCAGGCCCCACCCACTGTACAGTCTGACCAGTCATTACTGTAATTTAAACAAATGTTTTCAAATGCTTCCTGACCTACAGTCTCTCTCTCTCTCTCTCTCTCTCTCTCTCTCTCTCTCTCTCTCTCTCTCTCTCTCTCTCTCTCTCTCTCTCTCTCTCTCTCTCTCTCTCTCTCTCTCTCTCTCTCTCTCTCTCTCTCTCTCTCTCTCTCTCTCTCTCTCTCTCTCTCTCTCTCTCTCTCTCTCTCTCTCTCTCTCTCTCTCTCTCTCTCACACACACACACACACTCTCTGTAATACTTAAATGAAATGCTTGATTTTAGCTGGCAACCCAGCAGTTTTTAATAAAAATAAATGTTTGCTATTTTTTACAGTCACTGTTTATAGCTAACACTTAGTGATTCCACCTACACCTGCTGTCCCAAGTAGATTTCAGTTATATGGGATATTGGAAAAGGTTATTTTCAAACTTGAAATGGGTTCATTTACCTATAATTATAAAAGGGAAACAACATATAAAAGCATTATGGCAATTGCAAAATTAGCTTGCTAGAGCTAGATGAAATAGGACAACGAGCTAGCTGTTTTAACATCAGCTATGTAGCAGCAAGTTACTGCTAAATATATATATATATATATATATAATTAAACGGTGATAAACAGTCATTAACATTATCTTTGGAAGGAGCTCTCCTTTCTTCTCCTTCCTTTCTGCTCTTTCTCCCCTGTGCACCAGATTCCTCATGATTATTTATCAAGATAAAGTTGACAACTCATATTTTTTCCACATCCATCCAGAAATGTTATCTGTCAACTCTCTTGCTGTTCCAAAAGGCACCTGCTCCGTGCCACGTTGCAGACGGGTTAGCTGCAGCTGCACCGTAAGGAGCTAGCTAACATTACGGGCGCCTGACCTTTGTTTATGGTTATTGCTCATGTTATTTTATTGACTTTATTCAGTTTGATCTCTGTCCCGACCCTGCTGATATAAACAAATACATAAATAAATAAAAAGGAACAGTATGAAATGCAGGAGTTGTTGCCTCAGTGAATGAGTTCAAGTATCTCGGGGTCTTGTTCACGAGTGAGGGTAGCATCGAGCGGGAGATTGACAGGTGGATTGGAGCAGCATCAGAAGTGATGTAGACGTTGTACCGGACCATTGTGGTCGAAGAAGGAGCTGAGCCGGAAGGCAAAGCTCTCTATTTACCAGTCAATCTTCGTTCCAACCCTCACCTATGGTCATGAGCTTTGGGTAGTGACCGAAAGGGTGAGATTGCGGATACAAGCGACTGAAATGAGTTTCCTCCATAGGGTGTCTGGGCTCAGCCTTAGAGATAAGGTGAGGAGCTCAGACGTCCGCAGGGAGCTCAGAGTAGAGCCGCTACTCCTTCACGTCGAAAGGAGCCAGTTGAGGTGTTTGGGGCATCTGATTAGGAGGCCTCCTGGGCGCCTTCCTTTGGAGGTTTACCGGGCACAACCAACTGGGAGGAGACCCCAGGGTAGACCCAGAACTCGCTGGAGGGACTACATGTCCAATCTGGCCTGAGAACGCCTTGGGATCCTCCAGAAGGAGCTGGAGGGTGTTGCTGGGGAGAGGGGCATCTGGAGTGCTGTACATAGCTTGCTGCCACCGCGACATGACCCCAGAGAAGTGGCTGATGATGAATGAATGAATGAATAAAAGTACGAAATGCCAAATCAAGGCCATAGCAAGTTTTTTTTAAAGCCGCTGGACTGGTATAAAACAGCAGCTAAAGCGAAAATGGTTTAGCCACCAGTCAGAAAAACGGTGATACAGCCAAAGCTGTAGAGTATTGAAAGCAAGAATGAACTTTCAAGATGAAAGTATGTGGAAGATGTTAAGTCCACAAATTAAAAAGTCATAAATGAGAATAAGGGAGTAAAGATTGTGTGAAATGTTGAAAGACAAAACCAATGCAATGACCATAGGAGCACTCAATCAGATCATGCCGACAGCTAAAGTAGCGGAATAGTTTAAAGTTTGGCATGAATTTACAGCTTTAAATTTGTGGAAGTACACGAGTCTTCAAATTTACAAGGCATTGTGGACTACATGGGAGAAAAGTGGTGGGAATGCTGAAAGAAGAAAGCCAGTTCAAGTCTTTGAAGTTCAGATGAGCTGAAGCAGCAACTTCGGACGGTGAAATACACAGCTAAAGTAAGTGAACATTAAATCTAGAGTTTACATATTTATGGCTGAAAGTATGTCGAAGTAAATGAGTATAACAATTCATAAAGCATTATAAAGGAGGGGGGGAAAAGTGTGAAATATTAGTGGAATGAAGCCGGCCTGAGTCCGTGAAGCTGAGTTACACAGAATGACTGCAAAATCTATAGGAAGTTGAAGCAGTCACACAGAGCAGCTAAAGTAATCAAATGCTAAAGAAAATTGAATAAGTTTATACCCAAGTTTGCTGAAGTAAATGGTTATGACAATTCAAGAAGCACTATAGAGTATCTACTACCACTTTCGGCTGCTCCCGTTAGGGGTCGCCACAGCGGATCATCTAAAGCACTATAGAGTATGAAGGAACAAAATTGTGTGAAATGGTGTGAAAGGAGTAAAATGGTGTGAAAGAAGTATAAAGAAGTGAGCTATAATGGAGTATTTAGGAGGAGAAGACTGAGAGGAGTATAAATGAGTACAAAGGAATATACAGGAGTAAAATACTGTGAGAGGAGCATAAAGGAGAAGCCCAGTACAAGCTTGTGGAGCTGAAGAGTGGAACAGGTCTGTTAAAGACAGCAGTAAAGTAAGTCGTCTAGTAATTGCAAGGTTCCTGGTTCGATCCCCGGCTCCTCCAGAGAGTGTGTTGAAGTGCCCTTGAGCAAGACACTGAACCCCTAAATGCTCCTGATGAGCAGGTTGGTGTCTTGCATCGCAGCCTCCGCCATCAGTGTATGAATGTATATGTGAACGGGTGAATGGGAGGCATACATTGTAAAGTGCTTTGATTGTTTGGTAGAATAGAAGAGCGCTGTATAAATGGAGTCCATCTACCATTTATAAAGGACGATGAACTTCGAACTGAATGGTCATGAATCAAAACATATAAATAGCCTTGCTTGGGAAGTTAGATAGTTTCCGGCAGTGTGAAAAGCTGATTTTGATGTATATATGTGTATGTACTGTAAAACATTTGGGAGTACGCGCTGCTTAAAATGAATAGAATATAGGTAAAGCAGTAGCAGTTGAAGCAGCAGTTAAGAGCAGCGGGGAACATCAGCAGCTAATTTGCATATCAAAAAGCGGATTGGCTGAAAGGTTCAGCTCGCTGTTTGAGCTGTGGAAAAATGGGTTTCAAACAAACGCTCATAACTCGAAACCTACAACTTGGTAAGATATTTGAATTATGAGAAACAGCGTGAAGAGCAGAATATTTTGATGTATAATAGGGGTATGTAGTGTAAAAAGTGCAGGAGTAATCACAGTTTAAAAAAAAATGCATGAAAACCTTTCATTTCCAGTGGTCACCACTCCAGCAGTGGAACATTTCACCATTCATTTCAGTTGTGGGAAATCTGAATTAAAAGTTGAATTTCTCAGAAAAGATGTTAACAAGAAAATTAATTGCACACCTCTCCTCCAAAGGAGCTGAGCTGAAGCCTTTAAAGTTTGCATGTTTTGAGGTGAAGTATGCACAAATAGCTAGCTGCCAAAAAAGGTGAAGTGTGGGAAGCACATGGGTGCGCTAGCTTTCAGCTAGCCAATTACGGGTATTCCCTCTCCTCTTAATACTCGGACCAAAGTTTTCATCAAGTCACTGCCACTTTGTGAAATTAAATGTTTAATTGTGAATATAACAGTTATCAGTATTAACCCAACTCTTAATTTTTTTTGTCAAATTCTGTCTCTGGCATTGCAAAAGGTCTCCTGTGGTGAGATACATATAAGTTAATCATGCTTCCACTTCGCACATTCACTGGTAAAAGGAAGTTGCATTGCTAGATGAGCTAAAAGAGCTAATTTTGTTGGCATTATTGAGAAAGAGAAAATCACATTGGAGAGGGAGGTGATCTGTGAGACAACTGAACATATTTCGGCAGGGAGATGGTAAACGACAAGGTACTGGTACGAGGAACACATAGCGGGTAGGCAGCCAAGCAAACAATCACAGCTCTTGCAGAGTCCACATAGCCTACCTAGCCTCGATGCGCAGTTACATTTCTGAGGAGGTGACTGTAAACTACGGCAGTGTCTCTGTAGCTATGCAAGGGGCTGCACCATAGTCTACGGGTGAGCCCCACGTCATCGCAACATGAAACCATAACTCAGGCACTCAGGTAGCGGACTTGAATGTTAAGATGTGAAGAGGAATATGTAGGGACTTGCTATCACTAGGGACTTATCATTCAGCAGGTTGCATGTGATTAGGGAGCCTGCTAGGTTTAAATCTAGTGCGGATGTGAAGTCAAGTGGTTTAATTAATATGATTAGTCAGGGAATTTCTCATACTGTAGATTATCCGTCTGATAGCTTGGTCTATAACATTGAGACTGTCCCCCTACCCTGCTGTATTGCTCCCAAGTTCTGCACTCCTAAATGTGTGAATCACAATAATCTAATAGTTATTCCTACCACTGGTAGTGGTGAAATGTGCAACAAAGTACCTAATAATCTACAGAACCAAACAGCTAATGTTATCAAGAATATGACCACATATCGTCCAAAGCGTTGGTTGCCAAAACTGTCAACTAGGTGTCTAATTCCAATTAATTTTTCACCTATTGGTAGCTCTAAAGTTCTGCCTACTAATGATCACTTCCACAGGATGCTTAAATTTGGTTTCATAAATATCAGATCACTGTCTACCAAAGCCTTACTAATAAATGATCGGATTCTTGAACATAGTTTCAATATGATTGGGTTATGTGAAACATGGCTGAAACCAAATGTTTTCCTTCCCTTAAATGAAGGTTCTCCACCTGACTATACTTATGCCCATGTAGCTCGAGCAAATAAACAAGGCGGGGGTATTGCCTTAATATATAAATCTATTTTCAATCTGACTTCTAGACTTGAATCTAAATTCCAATCTTTTGAGTCTCTTGTTCTTGGGCAATCTCCCTCAGCTATGAATAGACTCGGCTCAGTCCAAATTGTGATACTCTATCGGCCTCCTGGCTGTTACTCATTATTTCTTGAAGAATTTGGAGAATTTGTCTCAGGCCTTGTTACTCACTCTGATGAGATTCTAATTCTTGGTGTTTTCAATATTCATCTGAATAAGGCTGCCAATCCTCTAAGTAAAGCCTTTCTGGCACTAGGTGATACTTTTGGGTTCACTCAGTTTGTTCAAGGGTCAACTCATTGCAGTGGTAACACCCTTGATTTGGTTTTATCTAAAGGGATAGTTGTTTCTCATCTGAATGTCTTGCCAATCACATCTGCTGTGTCACATCATTTTTTCATCAAATTTGAAGCATTATTGGCCTGTCCAGTTAATGTCAGCACAGATGTAATTGCCACTCGCCACAGTGGTCCCTCCACTGTAGCTGCATTTGGCCAGCAGCAGCCTGAAGTCTTGGCTCCTTTCACTGTGGTAACTGACTCTGTTGAAAATGTCACTAGTGACTTAAATGTGGCCCTCTCTAGTCTCCTCGATTCAGCTGCACCTCTCATTACCAGAGCTATGCGACTAAAGAGGCCTACACCCTGGTTTAATGATGAGACACATGCTCTTAAGCGGACCTGCAGGAGACTGGAACATAAATTAGCTGCTCACTATTCTCGGCCCTTGAATTTCTAGATTTTTTTTCTGCAATAAGGTTGATGAGATCTTAAACAAAATTAGTTCTTCAACTCCAGCTACTCCTGCAGATCCTGTCTTACCAAATTCATATTAGTACAATGAGTCACTGACAGCCCCAGTTATTACAGCTTTTGAGCCTGTCTCTCTTGATACTTTGACTAAGTTCGTGTCAGCTTCTAAACCAACTGCTTGCCTACTTGACCCCTTACCAGCAAAACTTTTTAAAGACCTCTGGCCTTTTCTTGGACCTACAATGCTAGACATTGTTAATTTATCACTTACTACTGGCATTGTTCCCAGCAGTTTTAAGACAGCTGTGGTTAAACCTCTACTTAAAAAAACGCACCTCGATCCAGGGTCTCTTAATAACTATCAACCAGTCTCTAATCTTCCATTCTTTTCTAAAGTATTAGAGAGAGTTGTGTATCAACAACTTTCGACCCATATAGAAGAGAACCATCTATATGAACCTTTTCAGTCAGCTTTCAGGCCCCGTCACTACACTGAAACTGCTCGGACCAGAGTGGTGAATGATCTTCTACTAGCTATGGACTCTGATTCCACTTCTGTGCTTCTACTACTGGACCTCAGTGCAGCCTTTGACACCATTGATCACTGTATGCTATTAGATAGATTAAATTGTAATTTTGGTGTCTTTGGCTTAGCTCTCTCTTGGCTTAAGTCCTACTTATCTGGAAGAACACATTTTGTCTGCTATAGTAATATTATATCAAAATTTTCTGACATTAAATATGGTGTGCCTCGGGGGTTAATTCTTGGCCCTCTACTTTTCTCTCTTTACATTACACCTCTTGGCCAAATTATACATGGTTATGGAATAAATTTCCATTGCTATGCTGATGATACTCAGCTGTATGTGCCCATAAGGGCTGATGATCATACTCAAATGATTAACTCAGAGGCCTGCCTGGCTACTGTGAAAAACTGATGTCACTTAATTTTCTGCTTTTACATTCGGATAAAACCGAGATGCTGGTCATTGGCCCTGCTAGACACAAACATCAATTTGATCAAGTAATGATAACAATCGACAACTCTGTGGTTTCACAAAGTGTGGCAGCCAAAAGTCTTGGTGTTACCGTTGATCCCAGCCTTTCCTTTGATAAGCCCATTAAAGAAATCACCAAGACTGCCTTACATCACTTACATAACATAGCTAAAATTTGGTCTTTTCTCTCCATGGGTGATGCAGAGACTCTAATACATGAATTTGTTTCATCCAGACTTGATAACTGTAGTGTTCTGTTCTCAGGTCTGCCACATTCTAATACTAAAAGTCTTCAGATGGTTCAGAATGCTGCTGCTAGAATCCTAACTAAATATAGGAAATTTGACCATATTACACCAATTCTTGCCTTCCTATCCATGTTAGATCAGAATACAAGGTGCTTCTGCTGACTTATAAAGTCCTAAATGGGCTTGCCCCATCTTACCTGTCTGATCTCCTTAAACTGTACATTCCATCTCGAGCTCTTTGCTCACAAAATACAGGGCTCCTGTTTGTACCCAAAGTTAAAAAGAAGTCAGCTGGTGGCAGGGCCTTTTCCTATTGGGCTCCGTTCTTGTGGAATAACCTGCCTGCTGCCATCAGACAATCAGAGTCTGTTGAGTCCTTTAAATCCAAATTTAAACTCATCTTTTTGCCTTAGCTTACAATTAGTTGCCTTTAAGTTGAGTGCTTCACAACCTGTACTGCATGGCGGGTTGGTTTTCTGTCTCAATGAACTTACCAAGCACTGTTCTGCCTACGAGATTATAGCCTATAGATTATGACTAATTGATGACTTAATGGATTATGACTAATGACTATTGCAAATTGTTCTCTTCTCTCACATGTCTTTTCTCTCTCTCTGAATGATGTCTTCTCCTTTCTCTTTTTCTGTGTGTGAATGGTGTCATGTGAGTCTCCCTTGTGTGCACGTGCACTCGGTTCTCCTCCCAGGTCTCCGTGGTGATGGTGGTCGCCACTTGGACGCCGCCTGCCGTTCCCCTCACCACATTATATTTTTATAAATCCTTTTTTTTTTTTTTACATGATGATGCTGGTCACGTGGCTTGGGTCCTGGACTGTTCCGATGGCGTCTGGACACTGCTTTGCATCCTGCGCATCATATTCTTCATACGTTTTATAAGTCCATTATAATTCTGTTATCCTCTTTCAATGTTGTATTGTGTAAATTGTGTAAACACAACATCCATTACACGCTGTCCATCTTGGGAGAGAGAGCCCTGCTCTGTTGCTCTCCCTGAGGTTTCTTCCTGTTTTTTCTCCCTGTTAAAGGGTTTTTTTTTTTTTAGGGAGTTGTTCCTTATCCGATGAGAGGGTCTGAGGACAGGATGTTATGTTGCTGTTAAGCCCACTGAGGCAAATTTGTAATTTGTGATATTGGGCTATACAAATAAAATTGATTTGATTTGATTTGATTTATCCCTGCAAATAAAACAAATATATTCTACCACTTTCCAAGCATGAGAAATAGAAAATGTGATGTGAGTGCGTGTGAGAGGATCAAATTGTGTGACTGCCATATTCAATATGTGAGAGATGGATGCCCTGACAAATAGCTAAATCGGTAATAAACACACAAAAAAATCTTACTTTTGCACCTCGTCTGATTGAATGGCACCCTAGGCAGATCTCTACATGGCCCATTCATCTTCAGCGGTTGCTCAGGGTTGAGTATGACCGTCCTCCCTCTGGGTCCCTCTGGGTCCTCAGGTGGGTGTAGAGGCTGTTCCTGGAGGTGCATAATGGGAGGACGCCTGTGTGTGACAGCTTTTTACATGGAGTAGCTGATGCGCCTGCAGCCACCACACGGTCCTTGGCAGGGAGTGGCCGGAGTCCAACGGCATGGAGAATCAAGATGATTGGGGACAACCCGCTGTTGCAGCCTTCATCGGCCTTCACTGCCGTTGTGACCTGGGGACATTTTCCTCCAGTTCCGCCACTGAGGTTTTTGTTGGATCGCGCTTCATCTGGAACTTCCCCCTTGACCTATCCGCCTTGGGTGACCCTACCAGGAGCTAAGCTAGTTTTCCCCCTTCAACATGGCCAGTTAACTTTATACAACAAACTTGAACCAGAAGTCAAGAACTCAAGTGTGGCGGGTATTCAACTAAGAGCCACTGGATCTCCAGAAGCATGGATTCATTATCAACACTTGAACTTGGCTACTGATCACTTGATCGCACAGGGAAGGAGCAGATGATTAGAATCGACTCTGATAACCATTTCATGAACAATCGAAGGGTTTCACTGATGGTTACCAACTTTATAATCTACACAATGTGTTTAATGCAAACACATTGGGTTGTTCTCAATACTAAAGACATCTTGTGCTCCTTCTTTTTTCTTTCTCTCTCTCTCTCTTCTTTACTTGCTCTCTATGTCTCCGTCATTGTTTTCTTCTGGTGTGCCTAAACCAAGTTAAACTAAACAAGCTGATGCCTTCCTGGTTATTATTGGTGGAGGAAGCCAGTGGAGGCCCTGGTCTGAGGTAATCATGCCACTGGGATAATTGCCCTCTGTAAAACACTAACTGGATGTTTATGTCCCAACCCAGAGGGAAGTCATTAATGCCATCCAAATTAAGGGTAATAAAGCTCTTCTCTGCCTTTTGGGGATGGAGTGACCCTGACTTGATCTCTGACGTGCTACAAGCACCAACTGACTGACTCCATCACTCTCCAAACATGTTCTCATAGCTACACGTAGCATTACATTTCAATGTCAACCCTGCGTCTTGATCCTTGCAAAGGGGTAAATAAGCCGATGGGGTTTGTCAGTTGTTTTACGAGGTGTGTGTACATATTTGTGTGTTTTCAGATATGCACATCTGTGTGTGTGTGTGTTTTCATAGGCTGGTTAATCTTTGCTTGCCCAAGCTCCCAGCTGAATACGAATACCACACACACACACACACACACACACACACACACACACACACACACACACACACACACACACACACACACACACACACACCGACTCATTACTCCACTCTCAGTTTCTGACGTTTCACTGTTGTGACACTTAAAAACAAAAGGTGTCTGATGGCTGACGGACCGTGCATAATTCATCCAAAGTTCTCCTTTCTTGCTATCTCGAGAACTTCAAAATGGAAAGCGTTTCTCAGAAATGATTAGGCAGGGTAAGAATTTCAAGTAACCACTGCAACCACCATAAGGTGAAAATAGCCCATAATAAGCTACAGTAAGAAACCCATAGTCAAATAGACAATAGCGCTCGGCAAGAGAATGAGAGAAAGAGCACATATGGTGATATGAGTAATGGCAAACAGCTGCTCGAGCTGTCCGCTAAAAATAAACACACACATGTGGGACAGGTGTGTGTGTGTGTGTGTGTGTGTGTGTGTGTGTGTGTGTGTGTGTGTTTTGTACCAGCACGGATAAGAGTGTGAATAACAGCGTGCAGCCCCACAGACGCAGTTAAACTAAACTAACTAGACGCTTCTTTTCATCTTTTTTATTTGCCTCAACCCTCATTTCATAGATGACAGCAAAACCAACACTTTCAGTAAAGCGCTCATTTTTTTCTTCTTCTTTCTTTTCGTGAACATTTCGGTTTCTGCCGCGTTTTGACACGCAGGGTAGTCAGTCCATCATTTGCAACTCAGAATAGCCGCTCAATTTGAAATAATGCGAGACGTGAAACCCGCAGAGAAAAGGTCTCGGGCTTTGGGGTGTAGGAGTCAAAGTTTTAGCCTCTCACTCTTGATAGTGTGCTCTCTCTCTCTCTCTCGCTCTCGCTGTCTTTGCATGAAATTATCGCCAATCACTCTCTTTCACTCTCCCTGCCGTGCTCTCACCCCCTCTCTATATCTCCGCATCCAGCCCTCAGCAGGAACCCCCCCTGGACCAGCACACAGTCCCAGTTATAGGATCTGGAGAGGCAGGGCTTGAACCTCGAACAGCAAAAACAATCATCTGGCTTCTACTGGGAGTAAGGAGCAGGCCCTCCGCCAATAATAACAACTCTCTCATCATCAGAGAGAGAGAGCGAGAGAGGAAGGGAGAGGCAGAGCGAGAGAGAGAGGGGGGGGGAGAAGAGGGGTGGAGATAGACAGAGAGCAGCAGATAGAGGGGAGGGGGGGAGACGGAGACAAAGTAGGAGAGAGAGAGAGATGGAGACAGAAACAGCAAGATAGACAAAGAGACAGATATTGGGAGAAACAGACAGGCGGGAGTGAATGGGTCTGATGAACTGAGAGAGAGAGAAAAAGAGAACGAGAGCGGGAGAGAAATGAATAAGCAACAATGTGACAGAGAGGGAGAGAGAGAGAGAGAGGAGATGGGGAGTGGGAGTAAAAGTGTTTATCTCATGTGTTGTGTAGGTGGATATGAACCTTCTCTTCAATGTCTCTCATGCGGGACTGAAACAGTGATGAGACCACAAACCGAGTCTCATAACCTTTCATTCTAATGGCCACACAGTTCAGAAACACACACTCTCTCTCTCTCACACACACACTCACACACACACACACAGAGTAATACACACACCAACTGTCAGACAATAACTACAACTAACCTCAAATGCCCTCTCCGCTTCCCCCACCCTCCTCCATTAACTGTGCAGACAGTGATACAGGCTCTATAGCACGAAGCCGCCTCTCCTGGGTATCATGAGGGTAACCATAGTGTTTGTATCCACCCCGCATGCCATCACACACATCACAGCATCATGCACCCCAGACGACCACAAAGTCAACCGTCTGTCAGGGTGCAGCAGAGTCACCATGACACATAGGTTCTGCACAGCCACATATAAGCACCGCTTACATGTTTGTGGCCCAAAACCTTACTTTGTCTTGCTTTGATACACAATTGTTTTGTTGTGATCATAAAGCGGGAGTGTAAACACCGGGTAAGCACCCGTGCAATTGCTGCAAGAAACAAACACGGACACAACCAAGACGCAAAAAGTGTCTTGTTTTGCTGTGCAAACTTCTGGTACTGAAAATAATGTGTAACGCAATTCAACCCTGAGGGAGGTCTGCCTGATAATGTATTCTGTCTAGTTTCCCCGCGGGCCAGCCGGTGAAGACAGATCCCTGCCGGAGAGTCACTCTGCATGTCTATGAATCACAACATGTACTGGTGTGTGCGTGCGTGTGCGCGCGCGTCTGCCTTTCTGTGTACATTGGTGTATGCACGTGTTTCTATGTCTATATTTGTCTCGGTCTGTCTGATTTTCTCTCTGCCTTATCTGTCTCTTAACCAGCTCCGTCTGAACACTGGTTGCCGCGGCCATATTGAATAACGCACACAGGCGTTCATCGATGACGCGAGCCGCAGCATGCTTGTAGTCCCCTGAATGGCACGTGTCATAAAACCCATGGGATTTGCACCCGCGTACCGCACGGCAAAGAACATTTTGACGCTGTGCACTTGGCCACAAGAAAGATTTGTCGCATTAAACGCAGGCTGTGCAGAAAACCACTGGTGGGGATGCTCGGACCCGAAAAGTTCAGCTAGTCAAACAGCGTTTCACACATTTAATACTAGAAATGAGCGCTGCACAAATGACATCTTAGCGTTGATGATCGCACGTGTGTGTGTGTGTGTGTGTGTGTGTGTGTGTGTGTGTGTGTGTGTGTGTGTGTGTGCACGTCCCTCACAGAAATTAGCCTGGCCAAATTTACATGCAATCGCCCAGTGACAAGAGGTTTATAAAAAAGCACGTTATCTCATCTGTTCATCTGCTGGGTCACTGATAAGGGGGGGGGGGTAAGTCTGCTGTTACTCCTGCCTTCCGCGTTACCTTGCCCTCTCTTGCAACACACATCTATTGGCCTGAGGTTGACTCACACACTCCAGAGCCACAGCCAGTCACAATGCTAGACTGCTCTCCAGAGCGTAGTATTGCAGAAACAGCCTCCCTTCGTGCTCGGTGCCGAAATGTTTAAAATGGCCCGGAGAACGTCGTATCTGGAATTCCCATTGCCGGAGTATAAAGTACGAGCAGCTGCAAGAGCTGCACCGGGGAGGCGCTGCACTGCGAAAAAGTTCACAAACAGAACCCCTTTACTTACGTACAGGGGTCTGACGTGGAGTCAAACGTATGGGGATTTGCGGCGCTGACACTGTTGCAGAGACGGTGTCACCAAATACCCTGAAACCTCGCACGGGGACACAAGCACACGGCGTGCTGAGCTCGGAGGCGGGTGGGACAGTGGTTCACGTTCACCTCACGGGCCAAAGCGCGGGAATACAGTAGACACCATTCATCACTCTTTATATATGCATTTATCCATTTAGCCCCCGTCACTATTTCATTTCAAGCGCATCTGGCGGGCTGCAGGAGCAGTAAGCGAGAACCCAGCAGCGCATTTGCACGGTACATCACAAAAACAGCTGAGCTGAGAAAAGGCAATCAACATGCGGGCTAGCTACTGCCGCTATAAAGCAAAGACCCAACCTCGCCTCCGAACCGCTAATCGCCATACCAGCGGACCCGTCTCAAGAGTGAGGAAGATATAGACGTTTTTTGGCAGTGCAGCACCTGGTGTCTGTTTCTGGTTATTTTGCACGAGTCGGGTCACAGTGTTCCAGTTACATCCATGACTGCTGAGAGGATTTGTCACCACAGCCAGGACATATCCTGCCGGCTGGTTGGCTGTAACTCTCTGGACTCGGGGGAAACACATAGTAGTTTATTTCCACTCTGTGTCTTTCAGCATTACCGCCGCCTGCCAATATCCTTTGGGGGCCGTACTGTAGCAGAGACTTCATTTACTCGAACGCTGCACCTTAGTTTATCAGTCCAACCTGTCTGAACCCCAGTCAAACTCCTGCTCTGGAAAAGCTGTCCGTTATGCGTGGGAGTATCGCAACCAATCAAAGTGGGTGCATTTGGGTTCAACTGGCCTGGGAAAGGTGTTTCGGTGAGGTTGGACAGTTCATTTGGAGTATGAGTGAATTTTCAAACTTCAGGTTTTGTGCGATCGGTTTGCGCAAACAAGGCATTAGACTTGGACGGAGGCCCGATCTAAAGAAAACAAAGGGAAATAAAATGCACACGATTAGTCAGAAACCACTAGTGGAGTTAAAATGTTTAGGAGAGAGTCGATCCTGCACCAGCAGCTCTAGGCGAAAATTAACGGTTTAAAAATAGGAAAAAGAGGAGAAATTTGCATACAGCTACTATTCATTATTCACATTTAATATTGCATCAGGTCATCATCATACATTGGTATGTAAAAATAACCGAACGTGGTACTTGCACCACTTTAACAAATTAAAGGAAGGTTTGGACAAACATGTACATCTTGATACACTCATTAAGTCTTGCAAAGTCTGTATGAACAAAGTTGCCATCTGTTGTAGGTCATTTCTCTCTCTCTCTCTCTCTCTCTCTCTCTCTCTCTCTCTCTCTCTCTCTCTCTCTCTCTCTCTCTCTCTCTCTCTCGTTCTGTCTCGCTCCTTCCTTCTGAGCCTGCAGGGGCTGCCCAGGCTGTTTTGATTTCACAGTGGGTGAGTGGCAGCCTCAACCCCACCTGACCCCCAGCCTGGCTTCTGCTGATGTCAGCATCTTGCAGCAGATTGGAGCGTGGAGTTTTTAAACAAAGTCCCAGCCTCGGCCCTGAGGGGGCTCATCCACTTTGCTCTTTAAAGGGGCCGTGCACAATTCAGCATGTGGTTGGGTTGTCGCTGTTTATGGCCCCGATGCTGTGGATCTCTCACTTTCTCACAGCGAGCGTTGTGTTTTTCTACTTCTTTGTCGCCGGGTTTATCCCTCGTGAACGCCTTTAAAGGTTCGACTCAAATGAAAGAAATACGAGATATTTTGTCTTATTTTGCTTTGGATGCGTTCGGTGATCCAATAGATAAACTCCGGTGACACAAATATGACACAAAACTGAGCAACAAAAGAAAACGTAGGAGAGAGCGTGGCTTAATGCGAGGCCTGGTCAGGATATCCTGCAATGCCCTCTCCTTGTTTGAATAAGCTCTGCGTGTAGGAGGAACAGACAGTTATGAAACCTACTCATAAGTTGTCCTATTATCAGCGCTGTCTGGTCTGTCTCATCCTAGATAAGCTTCCTCACGCTAGACTCCACATATTCAGAGTACTTTGCCTTCCTTACTCTGAATTATGCCCAAACAGTGTTTTAGCCGAGTCTGAAAAAACCCAGCTGGCACCAAGATGAGTTGATGGCCATACTGCGAGTCAATCGAAACGCTAAGGGGACATGCGATCTGTCTCAGTGTCGTGTATAGTATGTATGCATGCATAGCGTGTGCAGTGTTACAACTCTGCAAGTGTGTGACTGTTTTGTGCATATACATGCAAGTGGGTGTTTTTTTTTTTCTTGACTGCATCTATTGCTGCTTGTCATTGCAGTTGTGGTTGGGTCAGTTGGAAAAAGAGAAGAGACAGATAGACAGTCTGCGTGATTCATAACTGATATCATTATATCAGATATTGCAAGAGTAGCATTTGAACAGACGGTTTTGCACAAGAAAGTATCACAAGGAGTGACTGAACAAAGAGGAGATCGGCTTAGTGAGACTATCTCCAATATAAACATCTCTTACACAAAGCCCCATGCGTCCACATTCAACACACACACACACACACACACACACACACACAAGCATGCACGTCCACATGCACACACAGAAAAGCACACGCTCTACAGACACACACATTCCTGTTCAAGTCATAGTGCTGGCATGTCGCCTGCACCTGACCCAACTTTATTGCTTTATGTGTGCCCTCTTTGGCTGAATGCATTGTGTAAAAAAAAAAGGGTTTTGTGTGAACAGCTGGGTTGAAGACTTCAGGCTCCAGAGCCCAGTCATCTAATACCTCCTGGCTGGCCCTGAGGTCTCCAATACGAGGGAAAGACCATCCATAAAGAACCTCTTATCTGGCATGGGCCCCTCCACATTGTGCTGCAAATACAACTCTGCACAGACTCTTTGACTGTATTCTAAATCCAAACTATATTTCAGATAACAGCCCCAAGATCCTATTTAAAATTAGGCTGAATTTGCAAAAAAAAAATTTCTTTACCTAGCCTCCTACAACAGAATCGGTTAGTGTTCCCATTCCCAGTGTCTTTTTGGCTGCATGACAGTTTGTTATCTGTTTTATGGGATCTACCTCATTTCTGCAAATGAAATCACACATGATGAATGGGGCTTTTTATGCGCAACTGTCCCTCTCCAAACCAACAAAACAAGGTCTTGATTTAAGCCTTTCATATAACTAATCAAGGTCAGCATCAGAGTCATTTAGGGCTCCTGGAGGCAAAAGAGACTGGATCGGTCATATTTGCCCCAGCTTACTTTATGCTCTTTCTAACTCAATCAGTCGGACAGAGGAGGATTTGAAAAGCCAACACTTAAGCACAATGCTAATGCTACCCAGACCCCTGGAAATTACACTAGTATCAAAGAAGCCATTATCTCATACTGGCGCCACTGTCTGCGCGTATATCCATAGAGCGCCGCTGACCATCTCATCATGAGATTCTCGTTAGTTTTTCATTAGAGCCCTCCGAGTCAAAACTTGTGGTGATACGTCATGCTAACTCAGAGGAGAGGCACCAATCATCCTTGGCAGGGCTTTACGGCCGTAAAGCCTAAGCCTCACGTCAAGAATCGCCTCTTTACTCACCTATTGTGGTTTCTCTGGCTCGCCTAATTCTAATGAACGGTTGTGAACGGACCTTGAAGCCCGAGGAGGTTTAGCGTCCGCAAATGTGAGCCTCCTTGTTTCGATTGCGTGTGAGGGGAAACTGTTGGCAACAGCAGGAGATAGCTCGCCGCAGAGCTCGGGATCGAACAGTGAGCGTTGCACACGGCGACAGCGTGAAAACCTCAGCTTTATCGTGACAAGAGATAGTCTCCTCTCTCAGAGGGATGAAACTCTCCCTCACCTACCATGCATGACTCACCGCTATCTATGCATATTTATCAACTGCAGCAGACCTTTACTGTAAATAAAATGAGTTTTTATTTACAGTAAAGGCTCATGGGAGTAGTTGCAATGAAAGGGAGGGATACACAGAGCCATGCAAACACGTTTGGGAGTTGCTCGGCACAACAACAAAACAAAAAAGAAATCGTTGTTTACAGTTGCCCACTGACGGCGTCCATCCACTTCAGCAAGAGGGACTTAAGGGTCTTTAATGCCATAAGCAATTGAGAGAGGGCAGAGCACCACTCATTCACTTCCCAAACCCAGAATTTCACAACCAGTTTGGGAATTCGTACTGGCAACCTTGAGGAAAATGAGCTTGCTTTTTCCTGCAGTCGGTCCACTGCTGTTCTGCACACACACACACACACACAACACACACTCGCCCTCTTTGTCTTTCTCACTTTCTCAGCCATGGCATCGCTCCAGTGCCCTGACTCGTCCTAATAGTCTCAGGAGAAGACTCGGCCATCCAGACCAATCTCACTGGAGTCTGGCTGATTGTTTTCCACCCTAATGAGCTCCTTATGAAAGCCTTACTTGACCTCCCCCCCCACCCATCCCATTTTTACCACTGTACAGAGTCCCTCATCGCTTCCACGAGGCTATTTATTCCACTCCCAACAAAGCTGGACAACAATGAGGGATATATATTAAAAGGATATAAAGTTATTAACGCTCGTTTCCTTTGAAAAGATTCTTTTGAACTTGTTGTTATTCCCCGTCTCTCGGGCAGCCCGTGCCCTCTCTGTGCGGAGCGATACAGCAGAGCTCAAAGAGGAAGAGAGCTGCAAAAGGGAGGAAGGGGGGGTGAGATGAGATGGAGAGGGGGTGGTGGTGGTGGGGGGGGTGGTCGGGCAGTGCGGGAGAGTTTTTAAAGGGGGCAGCGGGTGGGGAGTGGGGTGGGTTTGAGGGGGGTGGATATTGCTCTTGGCACAGGCCGGAGAAATCTGATCCAAGATTACGAATATGCTTTAAACAATAACACGGAGCTAAATGGGTCGTTTCAGGATACAGGGACAAAAAGTGTCGCTGTACACTGATACAACTATCGTAAGCCTTGCGTCCAGTCTAACGTTACGCCGAGGAAAAAAAACGATGCACCCTGCAGATTTATTTTTTTTCCACGTCCACTTTTGCTGACTACGCACGTGTCCCCGTGTAATTTGTCCACACGAAGCTGGCACCGCACCGGAGATTCGGTTTCTTTATTTCCCAAAGGTGCACGAGAGAACTCGCCTCGGTTTTTTTTTTATGTAGGCCTTGGGCCATGATGCATGCAGCTGAAATCCGTACAGTGCGTAACCACCGAGAACAGCCTCCTGCTTCCCATCCTGCTGCTGGGAGGTTTTATTGGCGCGGTGGGCGGAGCTTGAAACAGCCTGACACCATCTAAGCACAATTAACACAAATAGAAACGAATATTGAGAGTCATTACAAAGGGGCTCTTAAATTACAGAGGCAGTAACCACAACAGGACTCGGGGCACGCACGCACGCACACACACACAGACACACACAGACACACACTGGAGTAATTAAATGTGCTGGAATAGTGTAGCGAACAGAGAACTGCTAACATGTTCCCTGACCTTTGCCGAGAGAGAAACTGCCTGGGGCAGAACGGCACACTTAATAATAATAATAATAATAAAAAGTTGTAACTCTGACTTAGTGTATGGGGCTGCAATGTGATGAGTGCGAAGCGAGAGAGAACGAAAGCTCTTCCCAATACCCAGAGCTGTCCAGCAGCGAAAGAAGTTTCGAACCAGACACAACTTTTTTTGCAGGGGGGGGGGGACACGTGATTGACGTAAGCTGCTTTTGAAATAAGTTAGTCTGTTGGACTCGCAGTGCCCTTTCTCCTCCAGCTACAGCGCAGTGTGCACGACATGAAAGCCAGCCACTTCACAGAGCTCAATGAGCTTTCAACTCCAGCATGCGCCTCCTGAGACCTCCACCCGCAGTCGGAGCCCGCAGAACAAAGCACACCATCCGCACGGCTGCTGCTGCTGCTGCCGCTGGAAACAGTAGGCTGCTGTTTGTGCGCACGAGTGTGTGTGTGTGTGTGTGTGTGTGAGAGAGATGGGGGGGGGGTGTAATTTATGGATTTATTGTTTCATAAGGTGCTATTTATCACTCTTTGTATTTCCAACTTGATAAGGTTATTGGCGAAGTGATGTGTGTTTACTGTGCAGGTATGTCCATCACAGCCACAGCATCCATCCTGCTGACATAGACTGAAGGAATGCATTTCGATGATCGACACTGATTGGACACTAGCACCAGGACCAATAAACAGGCATCTGTAAAGATGAAATCTTGTTATTTGTTTATTCTCCCTCCCCCCTTTTTCTCCCCAATTATACTTGGGTCAATTACCCCACTCAGGGCTGCATACTACAACATGCCTCCTCCGATACATGTGGAGTCGCCAGCCGCTTCTTTTCACCTGGCAGTGAGGAGTTTCGCCAGGGGGACGTAGCGCGTGGGAGGATCACACTACCCCCCCCCCGAACAGACGCCTCGACCGACCAGAGGAGGCGCTAGTGCAGCAACCAGGACACATACCCACATCCGGCTTCCCACCCGCAGACACGGCCAATTGTGTGTGTAGGGACACCCGACCAAGCCAGAGGAGGTAACACGGGGTTTCGAACCAGCGATCCCCGTGCTGGTAGGCAACGACTGCCACGCCACCCGGGCGCCCCAAGATGAAATCTTGTTAGCTCCCCGATGTGTGCTCATGAATGCGTTGTGGATCTGCGACACAACACAGTAAACGCGTGTGTGAACTGTCAAGTGCAAACATCAAAACAATGAAATCTGCAAAAGTACACACACCTGAGAAGAACACACGCACAATGTAAACACGAAACGCACACAATTCATGTGACCGCACACCCGTTTGTTTCTGTTCCAATCACACAACACGATGTCTCCGTCTGCGCGGTTTGTACGGACCACAGATCCGCGGGTAATGCAGAGAGACAGACGAAGAGCGCGCCATGGCCCAGGCCGAGTACAGGAATGACTAAGAGGCCTTGAATACACACACATACCCAGAGTGTGTTTCACGCTGAACTCGCCCTAATTTAACGTCATCACTGGTTTCGACACAAACACGTCTTCAAAGAGAGCGTTTGACCTGTCTTGCCCTCCCCCGCACACACACACACACACAGTCAGAAATACTGACACACACACACACAAGCCACTTTGCATCTCTCGCCAACACACATTGGTTTGTAAATCTCTTTGAAGATGGACACATCAAAGTCCTGCGGTGGTGACGCTGACCTGCTCCCGCCGCTATATGCAGCGCTCAAACGGTTACTTTAAATAAGCAGCCTCCAGGCCGCCGCTCTGCAGGTCACCTGTCTCACCGCAGCCTTGGGGCAGAATTAGAGGTGGTGGAGGAGGAGGAGGAGGAGAGGAGGGATCTCTCTCTTGCTCTTTTTTTTCTCATTTCATGCACCTGCAGTGGTGTAATTTCCTTCACCCTCCTCAAGTTCCTGTCCTCATGTCTCTTTTCATGCACTTACGATTTTTTTCTCACCTCCTCTACACACCTCTACACACACACACAACACACACACGTCTCCTCTGCTCATCTGGGCAGTGTTAGCAGGGCGGGTGTCATGCATTGCTCTGATAGGGGAGTACCAACAGTATGGAAATGCAGAAAGTGTGCCAGTGGAAAATTCTCCCCTCAACCCAAAACCCAAAGCCCTGAATCTAGACCACAACAATACTGCCACCTGGCTCTCTTTGGGCTGGGGGCAGTGGAAGAGTTGTCCTGGAAGAATTATGTGTGACGAGATAGAGAGAGAGCACGAGAGAGAGCGAGCGAGCGAGAGAGAGAGAGAGAAAGAGCGACAGAGAAGAGTGAAAAATAGACAAAGAGAGCTGTGAGGGCTTGTTCCAGCTGTTTGTTGATTCACGACTCTCACAGAACGGTGCTGCGAGTGGTGGAGCGAGCTGAGAGGAGGCGGGTCCCGACCTGCCACTCAGGTTGATGCATTAATCTGTTGACAAGTCCAGCTGCTCCCCCAGCTCAAGCCTTCCCAGAGAGCCCCCGCTTTGAGCAAATTGGCCGTCCTCTCCAGTCAGCGCTGCCTGGCTCAGATCTATGGGCTTAGCTGTTACCTGAGGCGAGGCAGGCCAAGAGGCCGCCTCCCTCCCAGCCCACTTCCCTAAATTATAGCCCTACTTGGCTCACAGCGCCAGAGGCCATGTGTGTGTAACTCCACACTCACTGTTGTATGTACTTGCTGTCCACACACACACACACACACACACACACACACACACACACACACAAACAGAAAAAGTAGGAGAAGCCCTTTTTCGTCCACTTATCTTTGAACACAGTGTCCTAGATTAGCAATTCCAGCGGCCTTGGATGTCCTCCTCTTGAGACAAAGCTGTATGCTGTAATTATCCTGTAATGGCTGCTGGCAGCAAATGCTCCATACCCTCATCTCTGTGCTGTTGTATTTTCTCCCCGGGGGATATGAGGATATGAGGCATTCCCACACAAGCTATACTTCACTCACTCCTGCATGGCCTATAGCCACAACTGTAGTCCAGATTCTCTACGAGGAAGCAAAATGGTGTGAAATGCATGAGTGGATGGTATGGTAGATGGTGGTGGTTCTTAATTGGGAATATGGAGGCCTTATGTGTTTTCCCAATGACGTTATATTACAGCATTCGAAGATGGTGATCTATTATGCGCTATCTGGAATGCAACTTCTTGTGTATGGATGTGTTGACTCAGCTGAACTCTTCTGCCTGAAACAACAGCGATACAGTTCTCACACACTGTAAAACTATGGCAAAAAGTATTGCTCATAATGGGTCATATCTTAGTTTCTATGAGAAGCAATGATCAATTATAACGTCAATGTGCAAAATTGCCTCTTTATTCAAAAGTCTGTTTCGCGCTAATTTGTGCAGAAAAGCGCATAAGTCCAAAGTCCATCCTCAAGATAAAAGTTTGATACTGATCTAAATAAGTTGCACTGACATCACAATTTGAGCAAAGCCATCTCATCCTGCCCTAGCTATTAGCACAGACTGTACGCTTCAGAAATATCATAAAGCATGCACTGTAGTCAGAACCACAGTGGAGACCATAGTGGAGACCGTAGTCCACAGGGAAGTGGTACTCTAGAACAGCAGCTCATCCATCCATCCATTATCCACACCGCTTACACCGGTGGTTCTCCACACAGTCCTTGGATACCACCAGCACTGCTCATTTTCTAATCTGCCAAGTAGTTTCATCTGTTGTTACAAGTGTAAAACCTCCCTGATTGGAAGCTGGAAGAAAGATGATTTTCCTGGATAAATCTGCCACTCGCTATCTTCCGTTCGTCCTTCATGTGCGTGCACCCCCTACCACTAGTTAGTGTGAACAGCATCTAAAATGAATGGACAAGTTAGAGTTGAGACACAACTACATGGCTAAAAAGGTACTTTATCTAATTCTACAATGAAAAATCTTTTTTTTTGGCTCTTTCCTCAAATACTCTCAAGCTCCGCTGATCAATAGGCTATTCAAGTCACAGCCTCATTACATTTTTTAGTAGCTAGTCAGCTACCCTAGCTATGAAGCTACAAAACACCGATGGGCCATGTCAATTAACCAAATGCTTGTAGAATAAAATAATAAAGCTACATTCTCTAAAAATATGTCATATTTTAGCTGCACTTAATACATTTTTATCTAGTCTTTATAGAAAAAAGAAAAATATAATGGATAATTCTCTTATATTGTGATGTTTTTGTTTTTTTGACATTTGCCCTTTGACCTCCATTCATTTTACACTTACTACACTTTGAGCGCCCCTAGTAGCCATTTTCCAGAGCGGTGTACATTTTGTTCAGGCCAAAGCAACTTCGACTGGAATATCTGACAAAACAGATGAATATAATTAACTATCTGACAGAATAGAACCAATCACAATGTTTGTTTACAATAACTTCCTAGTTGATAACCTCTGTGTCACATACATACAATTTAATGGCGCAGAGCAAAGACAGAATGGTTAAGTCTTGTTGTGTATGGGGGTGCTGGGTAAAAAAGAACGGAAAAGAGTTCAGGTTTTTTTTTCACATTTCCATCTGCAAAGAGCAAACATGCTCAAAGACTGGTACGGTACCTGATCGGCTGTAATTCCCCCTCCGACCACAGTGTGGGTTGCAATGGCAGCTTGGCGCTGTTCGTCCGGTCGCCACGGGAAGAACGTCTTTCTGTATTGTATAACGTACACGAATAAGTAGACACGTTAGCCATTGGCTAACGAGTCGGACCCTTTAGTCGACTGGTTAACGTTGTCGCCCCTGATGCGGGAGACCCGGGTTCTCGTCCCGGCTGCGGCGGTTCCCAGCTGCCCACCGAATTCGCTACAGTATATATGCACGTCCTTCGATTTTCTCGACAACCGCGCATCCAAACAACTTCACACTCGACACTGCACTTCCGCTGGGTCCTTAGAAATACACCTATGGCGTTTATTCACTGCCAATAATCAGCGCGAGCAGACATTCACTGCGCGAGCACAAAACCACTTTCACGCGTGGAAATTCCAAAACAGGGCGCCCGGGTAGCGTAGCGGTCTATTCCGTTGCTTACCAACGCAGGAGTCGGCGGTTCGAATCTCCGTGTTACCTCCGACTTGGTCGGGCGTCCCTACAGACACAATTGGCCGTGTCTGCGGGTGGGAAGTCGGATGTGGGTATTTGTCCTGGTCGCTGCACTAACGCCTCCTCTGGTCGGTCGGAACGCCCCCCGGATCGGCAGAGAGGGGTTGGAGCAGTAACCGGGACGGCTCAAAAAGAGAGGGGTAATTGGCCAGATTCAATTGGGGAGAAAAAGGGAGAAAATTGAAAGAAAAAAAAAATTCCAACACAGTGAATAAACGCCACATACACCCGCCATGTTCTTAGTCGATCGGATGAACGATTGTCGAGAAAAGTGAAGGAGAGATAGAGACTGCTTCCACGTTCGTTAGACGCTCCTTTTCTCTTTCTCTCCTCCGTTGAATCTGTTTCACTTTTCCTTACAGCCAACTGTTGAATGAAATGACCCTGATTTGTAACTGATAAAATTAATTCAACATCTGGCAGCAAAATGTTGAACGTTTTCTTTTTTATGACGTCATTTAAAAGTGTCATTCACCTAAAATGCATGTCTGATGCTTTCATATCTCATTAAATAACAGCGCTTTCACCAACGTTAGCTTGGAAACCTCATTTACCTGGTGGGCCACGGACTAAAGAAAATGACAGCTTGAGTTTACTAGCAGTTGAGTAACGAGCAGTTATGCCGGGATCACACTACACGAATTCAACACAATTTTGACACGATTTTGTCATCACCGACAAATTTCCAGCGTCCGGCCCCATTATGAACGTCGGGAACAACTAACGGGCGTCTTTTACCCCATGTAATGTGACATAATCGAAGAAAGCCGATTTTTCTGGGACTCTCCACGACACCCCGACGAAAAGTCTAGCATGTCAGAATTTTTGGATTTCCTAACTAGTCTGACAATTCCTACGACGGTTTTCCTTGACGTTGACCAATAGGATGACAGAGTCCTCTCTGGAGCACATGGCAAAGAGAAAGAGGGATGCTGCTGTTGCTGCTGTCAGGTGGAACGACGAAACCAAGGAAAGGTTTGTTGAGCAGTGGCAACAATACCCCTGCCTTTTTGACGTTTCCTAGAAGAAGGACCATGACAGAGTCAAAAAAGATAAATGTTGGCAAGAAATAGCGGAAACACTTCAGCAACCCGGTGAGTAGCTGGTTAAACTAGGTACTAGGTTAATGCTAGTGTAACGACCACGGATGTGTAGACTCGATAGCCCTTGGCTAACGGGTCGGACCCTTTAGTTGACTGGTTAGCACAGTCCTCCAGTGCGGGGAACCCAGGTTCGATTCCTGACTGCCCCCTGAACTGGGGCTAACCAGTCAACTAAAGGGTCCAACCCGTTACCCAAGGGCTAGCAAGTCTACACGTTACATTACAGTCATTTAGCCAATGCTTTTATCCAAAGTGACTTACAATAATTATATCACATTACATTACAATTATTTAGCCGACACTTTTGCTGGTGGTCCCGGGCTCTCCCCGGAGCACCATATCAATACCGAACTTAGTGCGGACACCCAACTGGAACAGTCCGCTGCAGCCCAGAGCTCAATCGATCCGCCAGCCTCAGCCTCCCGGTGACTTGGATTACAGGCGCACGCCACCGCGTCCAGCAGCCGTGGTCGTTACACTGTTAAACTACCTCCCTCCTTCAGGGAGCGCAACCCCGCGCTTCAGCATACCAGCTCATGCCTCTGAGCGCATATACATGCTACCGCTGCCACCAATGTAGCGAGAATTCAGGGGGCAGCCGGAAATCAAACCTGGGTTCCCCGCACCACAGGTGACTGTGCTAACCAGTCAACTAAAGGGTCCAACCCATTAGCTAAGGACTAGCGAGTCTACACATCCGAGGTCATTAGTCCAATGACATGCGGTCAGGGTAGACAGGGTAGGCAGTGCCTAACCTGTGATAATTTAATCAAAATAACCATACAACAAATTCACAACCACATATCAAAATCTCCCCCTCCGAGAATTGTAACCTTAACGTGGTGGAGGGTTTGGTTTGGGTGTCCCGGTGATCCTGGGAGCTGTGTTGTCGGGGGCAATAGCTCCTGGTAGAGTCTCCCAAGGCAAATCGGTCCCAAGGGAGGGGCCAGACTATGAATGATTCCCAAGAAACCCAACGAATTTACAACAGCAGAGCCACAGCACTTCACCTGGAAAAGGGAAACCAGGGCCCCTTCCTGGAGCCAGGCTTGGCCGGGCCTTGGCCCATGGGGCCCGGTCAGGCCCAGCCCGAAAAAACAACATGAAGCCAACACCCCGTGGACCCACAATCTGTGGGGATGAGCATTGGGGTAGGATGTAATGTAGGCTGGGCGGCAGGCAAAGGCAGGGACTGGGGCGTGCCGACTTCCGGCACTGCAGACTGGTCCTCGGGACATGGAATGTCACCTCTCTGGCAGGGACGGAGCCTGAGCTGGTGCAGGATCAGCTAGATATAATTGGGCTCACCTCCACACATAGCATGGGCTCTGGTACCAAATTCGTGGAGAGGGGCTGGACTCTTTATTTTTCCGGAGTTGGCCAAGGTGACAGGCGCTGGGCGGGTGTGGGCATACTCACAAGTCCCCGGTTGATCATCTCCATGTTGGAGTTGTCCCCAGGAAATGAGAGGGTCGCCTCTATACGATTGCAAGTCGCTGGGGGGAAGGCGCTGACTGTGTGTGTGCTTATGCACTGAATAGCAGTTTGGAGTATCCGGCCTTCTTGGAGTCTCTGCGTTGTGTCCTGGATAGGGTTCCACCTGGGACTCTATGGTTCTGCTGGGAGACTTCAACGCTCACGTGAGTAATGATGGAGAAACCCGGGGAGGCTTGATTGGGAGGAACGGCCTCCCCAATTAGAGCCTTGTTATTGGACTTCTCTGTGAGTCATGGATTGGCCATAACAAACACCATGTTCAAACATAAGGTAGTCCATAAGTGTACTTGGTACCAGAACACCTTAGGCTGGGTGAAGAGAGGAGTAGAGTGGATCACCACCTGGTGGTGAGTTGGATTAGATGGCGGGGAAGGCTGCCGGACAGACGTGGCAAACCCAAACGTGTAGTGAGGGTGAACTGGGAAGCTCTGGCAGAGGGCCCTGTCTTTGAGGTCTTCAACTCCCACCTCCGGAAGAAGTTCTCATGTATGCCGATGGAGGCTGGGGACATGTAATCTGAGTGGACCATGTTCAAAGCCTCTATTGCAGATGCAGCAGGTAGAAGCTGTGGTCATAAGGTTATTGGTGCCAGTCGAGGTGGCAACCTAAGAACCCAATGGTGGACACCAGTTGTGAGGGAAGCCATCAGGCTGAAGAAGGAAGCCTTTCGGGGTTGGTTGGCCCAGGGGTCTCCTGAGGCAGCAAACAGGTACCGGGAGGTCAGAAGGGCTGCG
This sequence comes from Lampris incognitus, assembly GCF_029633865.1. Taxonomy (NCBI): domain Eukaryota; kingdom Metazoa; phylum Chordata; class Actinopteri; order Lampriformes; family Lampridae; genus Lampris; species Lampris incognitus. Next base: position 18,414,973 of record NC_079226.1, read on the forward strand.
GCTTCGGCAGTCACGGGGACAGTACCTGTTTGTGTTCTTCTTTTTAAATAATGTTTCAACAATATCTACAAACAGCATTTTCTAACTGCTGTTTGTAGTGACCGGAATGAAATCCACAATGGTTTGGGAGCCCTAAGAAAAGGCCATGGTGTTACTTAGTCATTTCACAGCTATCAAAATTCATATAAAACAAGAAAAAAGTACTTCATATATACTTTGACAATGTTTTTGTTTAGGTTTTCATTTGGGATGTAGTCAGCCAGGGGGGCACAATATTCTAGAATTCTGTGGCAGTTGGAAGAATGAAGATCAGATTGTTGTAAAACAATAGAGGGCACAAAAGGATGTAATTTGGATTTGTGAAAGCCCACTGCCTACCCAGCCACTGACCTCACCGCACATCACTAGTGATTATACTAGGTTAACATTCCCTAATAGCACTAGCCGCAACAGTGTCCACAATCTTTTTTCCCCTTTCTTTTCAGAACGCAAGACCGCCAGCATGACACATAGCGCTTCTGTAGCCATGGCTGACAATTTCTTGACCCTCTTCCCTGACGACCTATGAACTTGGGCAAGATTGTGAAAGGCAGCATACGATGATTGGTCGGGGTCATCCTTGTAGTGTTGCCAGTCTCCCAGCCAAGACACAGTAAGAATTTATGGCTCTATTATTGCCTAATCTGACATGGTGACCTTCGTAAAAGACAAAAATATGGTGTAGTCTGATCCCGGCATTAGTCCGACCGGCGGTGAGATGTAGATAGATAAGATGCAGATTTGGTTTATCAAAGACGCCAGCAAAGCAACATAGTACATACAATAAGCACAGCAGAAAAATCAGATAGTTCAGACCACCATGTTTAACTATGTATCTTAAATGTTACAGTCATGGCTGAAAATGACAACAGAAATAAATAAGTTCGCCGATTTCGCATATCTCCGCAATTCAAATCAACCGCCAGTTGTCTACTCAGAAGTGAACGTTGTCAGCGCGACATCACAATGATTCAGTCTATAGAAAACCAGCAGTACTAGTGGTACTCGATGACCACTGATGGGAAACACTAATGGAAAACAAATCATCAAACAATGTCCATTTTTACCCCCAAGTCCCACCAAATTTGGTGTTTGCTTGGTTTACTGGCAATACAGATGGGAGTGAAGCTGTTGGCGAATGTGATCAAATGTACGCTTTTGCATAAGCACCCAGTCTGCATCTGTGAAGGTTTGCAGGACATACTCACACTAGTGGGGCCTATCTTGTGCCTCCTACCCCCAGGCACTGTAGCTGCATCGGACAGCCCAGTGTATGGGTACATTGCACGCCAGCCTTGTTGTCTCAGTCAGGCTAACGTTTTCTTTCTTTGCTGTCTGTATCTAGACAGACAGACAGACAGACAGACAGACAGATAGATAGATAGTTTGTGCTCCCCCTTGAAGGGAAATCTTTTCCATTGCTAGCTTACATCACAGACATACTTACATAACACAACTGACATTCAGAAGTAATGTGATCCAAGAGAACCACAAACCCAGCAGATGCAACAGTAACATGACACAAAGGAAGAACACAACACATCGCCAAAGCGCACATGTCACATCAGACAGAAAGAGGAGATTACGGCATGTCTTCCGGCCCATAGTTTTGAGAGGGGGATTGTTTAGGAATGGCACAAAGCTCTTAACAATGCAGGCCCTCCTCCACCACAGGGACCTTTATCTGCAGCCAGAACGAAGAGGTGTAAAGTGCTTGTTTAGCGGATGGTCTGTGTCATGAGCTATTGTGTTTGCATTACGGGTGATGGCAGTCGTAATGAGGTTGGATAAGTTGGGTGTAGGCAAGCTGTTAGACTTCCCCCGCTGTTTGTGTGATCTTTTTTTTTTTTGGTGATGAGCATGGTGCAACGACAAATGGAGCCATGCATTAGGCGTGTCTCTTTAACGCTGTGATATAACCATAGAAGTAGTTTTGGTTTGACTGGAAGGGCCTTGAGTTTTCTTATAACCAAAAGTCTCTTCTGACTGCAATTGTGGATGTCAGCAATGTGCTGACTGAAACTGAACTCAAAGGCTGCCTGCTTCACTGACTCCATTGATGGTGGCCGGGCAGTGGGTAATGTAAGCGGGTTAGTCAGGTTTCTTGGCTTTTGGGATGTTAACCTGCAGATAGTTTGCATTTAATCAAGAGGTTAAGTGAATAAAGCATTCTTGGTAAGCTGTCATGGTTTTGCACAAGGACAGAGATCTGCAACTGAGAAAGAAGCAGTGAATAATAGATATGATAAATGGATACAGAGGGACGGTGAGGATGCAGAGATTTCTGACTACCTGGTGATACTGAATAGTGTTAATGCAACTGTCTGGATGCATGTAGAATATAGCTATGGCAAAAGGCAAAAAAAGCTGCATGACATTATTGTTACCTGGAAGGACATGCTAAGAAAGTCCCATACAGTACTGTGACAGGTTGATGTTAAGCTAAAATCAAGGCCATTGCACATTGCCTTCCAATTAGCCTATTTGTCTCCAACATGCAAAGGAAGGCTATTTAACAAGACATAAATGTAGGGTGAGGTTTCTACCTATAGCTGCACAGTCTAAACTGCCTAATCCTAGGACACAGATCAGATTAAGACTCATATTTTCACAAATATTGTGTTAACATAAATATATACACTACCGTTCAAAAGTTTGGGATCACCCAAACAATTTTGTGTTTTCCATGAAAAGTCACACTTATTCACCACCATATGTTGTGAAATGAATAGAAAATAGAGTCAAGACATTGACAAGGTTAGAAATAATGATTTGTATTTGAAATAAGATTTTTTTTACATCAAACTTTGCTTTCGTCAAAGAATCCTCCATTTGCAGCAATTACAGCATTGCAGACCTTTGGCATTCTAGCTGTTAATTTGTTGAGGTAATCTGGAGAAATTGCACCCCACGCTTCCAGAAGCAGCTCCCACAAGTTGGATTGGTTGGATGGGCACTTCTTTGAGCAGATTGAGTTTCTGGAGCATCACATTTGTGGGGTCAATTAAACGCTCAAAATGGCCAGAAAAAGAGAACTTTCATCTGAAACTCGACAGTCTATTCTTGTTCTTAGAAATGAAGGCTATTCCATGCGAGAAATTGCTAAGAAATTGAAGATTTCCTACACCGGTGTGTACTACTCCCTTCAGAGGACAGCACAAACAGGCTCTAACCAGAGTAGAAAAAGAAGTGGGAGGCCGCGTTGCACAACTGAGCAAGAAGATAAGTACATTAGAGTCTCTAGTTTGAGAAACAGACGCCTCACAGGTCCCCAACTGGCATCTTCATTAAATAGTACCTGTTAGAGCCTTTTTGTGCTGTCCTCTGAAGGGAGTAGTACACACCGGTGTAGGAAATCTTCAATTTCTTAGCAATTTCTCGCATGGAATAGCCTTCATTTCTAAGAACAAGAATAGACTGTCGAGTTTCAGATGAAAGTTCTCTTTTTCTGGCCATTTTGAGCGTTTAATTGACCCCACAAATGTGATGCTCCAGAAACTCAATCTGCTCAAAGAAGTGCCCATCCAACCAATCCAACTTGTGGGAGCTGCTTCTGGAAGCGTGGGGTGCAATTTCTCCAGATTACCTCAACAAATTAACAGCTAGAATGCCAAAGGTCTGCAATGCTGTAATTGCTGCAAATGGAGGATTCTTTGACGAAAGCAAAGTTTGATGTAAAAAAAATCTTATTTCAAATACAAATCATTATTTCTAACCTTGTCAATGTCTTGACTCTATTTTCTATTCATTTCACAACATATGGTGGTGAATAAGTGTGACTTTTCATGGAAAACACAAAATTGTTTGGGTGATCCCAAACTTTTGAACGGTAGTGTATATATTTTTTTTTTTGGTCCACTTAACCTCCAGACTCAGGGTGACCCAGATGGACATTACCGGGCTCCATCTTTTGTCAAGTCATGTTACTAAAGAGTAAATAGATCACTGAGTGAGTTTCAACATCTTAAAAATGAGTTTTTTTGGGGGGGGGGAGGGAGAAAAAAAAGCCCCAGTGCAGGTTCTCTTTTCTAGTTAATTCTCATATGAGGAGCCAAGGCAGTAGTCACAGCAGATAGCAGAGGTTATACATTCTGCAGACTAAATGGGAAGTTGCCACTGACTGCATAACAGAATATTTTGTTTACATGATGCATTTCTCATCGAGCTGGTGTCAAAATAAATCACAGTGCAATAACTGAAATACAAGATTTCCTCTTTTATTACTATTCACTAAGCATAATATTTGTGCCGTCAGTACGGCAAGTGTGCTAACAATGCATTGTTGTGTATCGTATGCAGGCTTTTAAATGGGCTAATGTCTTAATGTTGTGGGACTTTCGTGTGTGTAACTGTGGAGAGCTACGTTAACAGTCTTTGCCCTCTGCAAGCGACACGGAGCTAAGTGCAACAGACTTTGCCTTTGATGAAACTCTCTGGCAGTGTAATTGTTTTCCAAGCTGAGTCCCTTATATTGTTCTCCTGCCACATCAAATACAACCAAAGAGCTTCTTTCCTTTTTTCTCATTTCATCAAAAGCAAACATCACAGGCTCAGCATTAAGCTACTGGCCAGGTTTTTCTTTTTTCTTTCCTCTATCTTTCACAACAATGCCTCTAAGATAATGCATTGCACAGGAAACGTTCCACATGCTTTATCCATGGACACTTTATCACATAATAAGAGGTTTTGTGACTGTGTATGTGTGTGTGTGCGCACACGCGCATGTTTTATAATTTTTGGTTAATTTCCCAATTACACCTATCAGATGTATTATTCCCGTCGCTTTAATCAATTGCAAATGAGAATATTTAATTGGAGGTCACTGTGTGCTTGGCAAGCGTATTTTAAATTAAAATTTCCATTTCACATTCCTCCTGGGAGCTCGGATTAAAATGCCTCGGTGTGATCACACACACTGCCATTTATGCAGTTAGCCTGGAGAATTTAAACATGCAATTCCTTCTCACAAGCAATTTCTGCACTGAATTACAATGCGCAAACATTTTTTTTTCATCGCACACAATATCACATGAACAGTTTCCACACTACAGCACATTTGAATTTCACACTGAATCGGATTTGAATTTCAAACTGAATTATTTTATCTTTGGTTGAACACGAATCAATTAACTAGTGACAATAAACAACAAATGTTGCACAAAAGTCACCACATCACGCATTACGCAATACCTGGCATGACTCAGAGCAAAACATTTACTCATTTCATTGGCCATGTTAGCTTTTGTCAGACCCTATTCAAGGGCTATGATTCAAAGTTGTCAATATTTGACTAGGAGCCTGCACAAAATGAGCAAGTAGCAGGTCCAGCAATAATTAAACCTTGTGTGTACTTGCGCGTGGGTAGGAGAGGGCGAGAGAGAGAGAGAGAGCGAGTGAGCCAGGCATTACTGTAGAGAGAGAGAGAAAGAGAGGGAGTCAGGCACTACTGTAGAGAGAGAGAGACAGGCACTACTTTAGAGACAGAGAGACAGGCACTACTGTAGAGAGAGACAAGGCACTACTGGAAAGAGAGCGAGAGAGAGAGTCAGGCACTACTGTAGAGAGAGAGAGCGCAACAGAGAGAGAGACAGGCACTACTGGAGAGACAGAGACAAGGCACTACTGGAAAGAGAGAGAGAGAGAGTCAGGCACTACTGTAGAGAGAGAGCACGAGAGAGAGAGAGAGAGAGAGAGAGAGAGAGAGAGAGAGAGAGAGAGAGACAGGCACTACTGGAGAGACAGAGACAAGGCACTACTGGAGAGAGAGAGGGAGGGAGAGTGAGTCAGACACTACTGTAGAGAGAGAGAGACAGGCACTACTGTAGAGACAGAGACAAGGCACTACTGGGGGAAGAGAGAGAAAGAGAGAGAGAGAGAGTCAAGCACTACTGGAGAGAGAGAGAGAGAGAGAGAGAGAGAGAGAGAGAGAGAGCGCGAGAGGGAGTGAGTCAGACACTACTGTAGAGAGAGAGACAAGGCACTACTGGGGAGAGAGAGAGCGAGAGAGAGTCAGGCACTACCGTAGACAGACAGAGAGAGAGAGAGAGGGAGAGAGAACTCTAGGGGTACAGAGAGACAAACGAGAAGATAAAAATACTGCAGACTGGGCAAGGCAGCAAGAGACAGTGACCAGGGGCCAACAGTGAGACAGACAGAATGTGTAGTGGTGCTCCCCATGTCTGGTGTCTTTGATGTCAGTCAAGTAGTGCCCACATGTCCAGCCCCTCTCTGCCCGGAAATTTCAGCTCCGTCTCCCCGGAGCCCCGCTGACTGCTGGGAGAAACGCTCTCTTTTTGATGTTCTAAAGAGGGATCTCCAGTGTAATTTCGCCTTTCATCTCCTCCGTTCTCTTTTGTCTGTGATTCATCCAGACTTTGGCAAAGTTACCAGCCTTTTCACTTCTCAAAAGTAATATCACACTGTTCCCCCCCCCCCTTTTCATAAAACAAACACTTCCGACCCGAGAGCGGGAGAAGAGGTTTAAACCGTAATTGATGAACTACAAAGAAATACTCCCCCCCCCCCCCAGTTCCTGTCATTGTTCTAACCACGATCAGCGATGCATGGTCACTTGGATGATGATTTCACCTTCTATAAATAATTTTCCATGTTCTGGCTTTTGAAAAAAGAAATTGGTGGCCTTAAAAGTTGCTTTCATTGCAGGTCATCGGTTTGTAGGTTCCCGTTGTATCCGTCAAACTGCTGAAAAACGGACAGCTGTTTGTGAATATGTGTGCTGTTTTTAAAAAAGCATCTGACCACATCGACCTTGAGGTAGCAAATAAGTGAATAGTGCAATACTCCCTTTCCTTCGTACCTCGTCAGTACAGTCCAACATCTGTCTTTTTTTTCTTTCTTTTTTTTTGCTATTGTGAAGAGAGCTTTGGCACAGCTTTTACCTTGGAGGACACGCAATTTCTGTTTTTATACCCACTCAGAAAAAGAAACTGGCTCCTTATGATTCATAAGCGGTCACTGGTGGGGCCAGGCACAAACAGCTGTTTTGCGTTGCCCTCAGCTTGCTCTGCGTTTTATTAATCAACCCACGGTTCACCTTTGTGATGGATGGCGCCCGACGCAGTCTCAGTCCTGCATCGGACCAAACGGGAGAGCACGTGGAAGTCAACAGAGCAGGCCGGGGTGTTTGCTTTTGCACAAAGTTGGATTAATCTTCAACAGGCTGCTGTTTGGCTAAAAGGACACTGCTTTCCAAGTATGCACCCCACCACCACCATCATCAATCCTCTCTTAAAGAACAGGTAAACACGTGGCAAAAAATACTGTAAGGATCAAAACCAACTAATTAAATTGATTGATTGAGATTAAAAGGCTAATAAAAGTAAGTTTTACATCACTGAAAGTCAATTTTTAAGCAGAATTCCCTCGTTGTGGACGATTTCATGAATGCCGCCATTACATCAGCTGTCTGCCCCCCCCCCCCCCACACACACACACACACACACACACACAATTTTTCTGCGCTAAAGGAGGCCTGATTTGTACTCACTGCCTTCCGGGTCACCTTGCGCCATCTCGTCTGCGGATGTTGAGTTCAGCTTAAAGGGACTTTTCACCAATGGTTTGGTGTTATGTGCAATCAGCACGGATGCGTGCTGTAGTCGAGTGCAGCAATAAAGTCCTCACTGACGTACCAGAATGCATTGCTGCACGCTGGCCTCTGTATCGTCGTCCATAAAATCCTCTGCGCTTGTGTTGTGGGACATCATTTCCACCATCGGAAACGTAGCCTAGTCGAGAATGCAGATGAGTTTTTTTTAATTTATTTTTTTTCAACAGTGAGTTTAGAGTAGATTAGATATTCAGAAATTATTCTAGGCTGGTAGTTTTTAGTTTTTTTCCGCCACCGACTGACGTCATGAAACGTCACTTGGCGGCCGGAAAGAAACCTGGTTTCACTGCCACCCCAGAGATGAAGAAACGATCGGGAACAACTAACGATGTACTTCATGCTCTGTCTCTGTCGAGGTAAGGTTGGAAATCAGTGACTTTTGCTTTTAGGTGTTTTGCCGCTTCTCTTCTGAAGAGCTTCTCGGCGTTGAGCCGATGTGACGTGATGCCAACGCGTCCCTCCTCCGACGGGCAATATGGCTGCCTCCTATTGGCAGTAGAACGGCCATTACAAAACAGTTAACGTCCTCATAAATCCTCAAACATGCCTGAATCCCTGAGAGCAGGATACGCGGTTTGGATAATGAATGGATGCCTGAATCCTTTCTTATGGTCTCTCAATACTGCAAACTGCTAACGTATTTACTTTATATTTTCATCCTTTTAATCTATTTAGCTACGTCCATGAACGAAATGGGTAACAAGATCCGGCACTCAACATGTTTTTTTCCCCCACTTATTTTTTCCTAACCCCATGAAAGGCTGAGATATTATCACCAACACTGCAAAATAAATAATTCTGAGTAGAGGAGATCATGTGATTGCTTTGGAGAAAATTAGTTTTTTTTAATGACATTTCCAAAATGTCCCCACATATTGACAATGTTTTCTCCTGGACCACTGGTCCTCAGCATTTGCCCCGAGGGCAGGTTAAGTGAATGACAGCCGGGCTGTGGTTGACCCTGGCATGCATTAGGCTTGTCACTTCTGCCTCTCTTCACAGAGTAGGTTAAATAGCCTCTTTGTAACTCTTCAACCCATAAAATAGAGTATATCAGCCTAATAACAGTGACGGACAGTGCTTCGCCATAGCTCCTCTCAGGTGGGATAGCTGCCATTGACAGAGAACGCACTCGCACAGGCAGAGCGTAGTCACAACAAACAATGTAATTAGCAGCTTTTGGAGGTCTGTGGAGAAATCCCATGAATGATGATTGGATCTACAATATTTGACAGTGTGCAGGTATGTCCTCATTCCTTAAGCCAAGTAACACTAGTCCATCCATCACTGAGCTCTATTGCCCCTAATTGCGTTCGATTGGACCCCGCAGTCGGGGGAGATTTGTTTTGAGTTAGCTTGAACCTGAAACATATGGAGGGATCTAATTCCTTGGCAGGCTTATGTGGCGAGCGCCTGACCTCTTCCCCTGGCTCCCTTTGTTTGAATGGCTGGAGGGGCCATCAAGGGATTGCTTATCGCTCTGACACAGGATGCCAGCAGGGGTTCGTGGTGCAAGAGGGGAAGTGACAGTGTGAAGCTAGCTTGTTTTCACAGGGAATGAGACGGTGTTGTGACACATGGCCCTCCTCAGCACCTCAACGAAAACAGGAACAGCAACGAAGTCCCCGTAGACTGTTGACAGCATAAATTTGTATTATTTTCTGTAGTGCAATTTGGTAAACTGTGGTGGCAGAGCCAAGATGCTCAAATAGTTATATCGTTGTAGAACAAAAGTTATCTTTGGTCTAATGTTAGAAAAATCATTTTTCCCATTTCAGGCTCAGTCCCTGTTTTACGAGTGTGCAAACCACACAGAAAAGAAAGAACTTCTTAAGATGTAGCACTGTTCTGTAGGAGTTTTGGGTGTATGTGTCTGAAGGGATGTGGTTCTCAGGGCAAGGGGGGGGGGCAATCAAGCTCCGTCACAGGTGCAGTTCCCTCGAGTGTCTGTGGTTTTACACAAGAATCACATCTGTGTGTGTTTGCACTTTCTCTGCAAGGAAGAGAAGGCAGCTGCAGGAGTTTCTATAAAAATTTTGAGTTCGCTGTTTGACAGGACATTGACCAAACGTAATTTGTATAAGGTTTGGGGAAATGCCCACCCGACTCAAATAGACTTGTGCCTAGAAGTGCAGTGCCGCTGTGCTTGCAAGTGCTAAGTGTTTAAATGACTGTGAGTTCCTAAAACATAGCATCGTGGTTATATTGAGCAATGAGTGGTGGAGGTTAAAGTCTTAAATGTCCACAGCCTGCTAAAAAAGTCGTCCGAGAACAAAGATCCTATGTCATGTGCAAAAGTCCATCAGCTCATAAATCATAGTTGAACATGTTTGTCTTGTGACTGGTCCCTATAGAGAATGGAGAACAGGGGTTAGCGCTGGTCAAACGTCTCCACCCCACATGACCTCTTGACCTCTCCTCCCTGGCTCCCCTTAAAACCTTAGCCCTATGGGTCAGGGGTTTGACCCTATCCCCTTTAGCGCAGCACGCTAATGGCCCGCTACTGTCACTGCCTGCTGTGGCCTGACAGCTCTATGAGCCCTTATCACACTGGGCAAACTGAGGAGCTGGGCCAAGGGGCAGGCAATAGCACTTATTGTGTGTGTGTGTGTTTGTGTGTGTGTACATTTCTATATGTGTACACGTAAATGTGTGTGCGCGTGTGTTTTGCTGTAAGCAGCATGTATTATGCATGTCTGTTCTCTGCAGCGCTGCGTACAAGCTCCAGATCCCTAAATAGTATGGCACAACAACAGTGATTGTGATTGTACTGACACCACACATGAACACTGAAGCTATAGTTGCACACTCGAACACAGGACGATTGTGTAGTTCGAGTCATTGAACATGTGGAAATGTGTAACTTGCTGAATATTAAGGCCAGGACCGCTATGCTGTCTTTTACATGGCTTTTACACATAAGAGCAGAGTTGTGTGTGTGTGTGTGTGTGTGTGTGTGTGTGTGTGTGTGTGTGTGTGTGTGGTGGGATGGGGGTGGGGCAGCCTCTATTGCTTCTGGTGTCTCTTACGCACAGGAGGGATAGTTGTAGGTAAAACCACAGCCACCTGTGTCCGTGCACTGTGATCTGAGTCGCACACTGTCACGTTTGCAGAGCGCTGAGAGAGAGAGAGAGAGAGAGAGAGAGAGAGAGAGAGAGAGAGAGAGAGAGAGAGAGAGAGAGAGAGAGAGAGAGAGAGAGAGAGAGAGAGAGAGAGAGACGGCTGCGGCTAGCGTGACATCCGAGTGTGTCAACAAAGGGAACTGAAGCGTTTTCTAAGGACATCCAAGCCAGGACTTATGCTTCCCCGCTGCATGATGAGTGTTTTCCACACGCTTTTCCAAAGTGTGTGTGCGTGTGTGTGTGGTGTGTGAGCCTGGGTGCTCACACACTGTTTGAAGAGGTCGTGTGATAGCCCAACAATGGTTCCTCTTCATCTAGTCATGTGGTGTGTGCTGTATGTGTGTGCGTGCATGTACATGGGTGAATGCGTAATTATGTGCATGGGTGTGTGTGTGTGTGTGTGTGTGTGTGTGTGTGTGTGTGTGTGTGTGTGTGTGTGTGTGCGCGCGCGCTGGTCCCTTGTGGTGAAGCCTGGTCACATGAAAATAGTACAAATGAGGATACCACTGTTCACTATGTGGCCAGACCCCCGTCCTGTACACCGCTGCCACAGACGAGAAAGCCTGGCAGGACACAATGGCACCGGTCAAGGTTTTCAGGGGGCCTTCTGGAGGAGGTTCATGTGCCCGGTCACCATGTGACGGAGGTCACAAGTCTTGTGGGGTCCAGTGTGTTGAGACAGAGAGATGGGGTTGCGATGAGACGAGAGAAGGTCCCGGATTTTATGATTGTCGGTCTTAACGTTGTTGTGGTAGAGGCAGATGAGAACAACACTGTCTACTTCTGGTTAGCTCACAGTGTGGTGGGGCATTTGTCACGAGACAGTGTGTGGGTCATACACAACACCATGGGGCAAAACATGAAAACGCTCACAGTATCAAATCCATGGTGAATGCCCCCCCCCCACCATTTTTCTCCCCAATTGTATCCAGCCAATTACCCCACTCCTCCCGAGCCATCCCGGTCGCTGCTTCACCCCTTCTGCCGACCCAAGGAGGGCTGCAGACTACCACATGCCTTCTCCGATACATGTAGAGTCGCCGGCTGCTTCTTTTCACCTGACAGTGAGGGGTTTCACCAGGGGGACGTAGCGCGTGGGAGGATCACACCCCCCCCCCCCCAGTTCCCCTGAACAGGCGCCCCGACCGACCAGAGGAGGTGCTAGTGCAGCGACCAGGACACATACCTGCATCCGGCTTCCCACCCACAGACACGGCCAATCGTGTCTGTAGGGACGCCAAGCCGGAGGTAGCACGGGGATACGAACCAGCGATCCCCGTGCTGGTAGGCAACGGACTAGACCGCCACGCTACCCAGACCCCCGGCGAATGTTATGCTTTGTTTTTGTTTTTTTACTAAAGAGATGCAAAGCCCCAGCATCCAGGTAAAACCAGAATTGCACACATACTTGCACACGTGTGCACAAAGGCACACACATGCACAAGTGTGCACACATCATGCGTACACACACCCTCATAAACATACAGACAGTTGAGTGCTTATTGTGCCAGCTGATAATCACAGCCCCATTAGGAGGATTTTGGCCATAGGGGGCTGTTTTAAATCCCCTAATCCCTCATCCCAGTGGGGGGCTTCTGCTGGCTGCAGCCCAGGTGACACAATATAGTAGGGCAGTGGATGTTGTTTGGGGTGTGTGTGTGTGTGTGTGTGTGTGTGTGTGTGTGTGTGTGTGTGTGCGCGCGCGCCTGGCTCTCAGAGTTTCTCACTGGAACCTGGCCACTTCACAGCACTTGGCAGCGCCTGTTGAGCTTTTGTGTGAAAACTTCCTTCTGCCAGAGAACCAAACACACTGTGTAATTTTTGTTCATGTCAGACACAATCTCCTACAATGTGCAATTATTGCAGCCAGATGAAGATGGATCCTCGGCAGAGTCACTCTGGAAAACAAACGTCTTGGGGTATTTTGTCTCAGTTTGTCTTCGCCGTGCCTAATTAAAGAGTTGGATTAAAGTGCCCGGCACTTAAAAAAAAAAGAAAGAAAGAGCGAGAGAAAAGCCATCTCATCCTGACTGCTTTGGTAGCGGGGACCCACTGCTTTAATTACTAGTCTTTATTCATTCATTCGTGTCACACTCAGATTGCCGCCTGGTCACATGATGGGGATTAGGCGCTGCTCGTGGTCATGGTTGGAGCTCTGAAGATCATACAGCTTGTGAAGCGGCGATCAAACGCCAGCCGACCGACCGACCAGCCGCGGACTTCTCTCTCTCATCAGCTGTGTCTCATCATCGCTGCCATCTTGTCTGATGCAACAGTAAGTTTTCACAAAGCCGTGGCTTTGCCAGACGTTGAGCATTTTTTATGTTGGCCGGGCCGCAGTTTATCAAAATGCATATTTATGAAGTCCCGGCTTACAAGTCAGTGCAGAGAGAGAATAAAGAAAAATATGCAAATTTTTGACAGAAAGGCGATAATGTGGAGGAGGGAATGGGTATAAGACATGTATAATATATCTGCCTCCGACTCCCCTGAGCCCCGGACTGCTACCCTGGGTCCAAGTGTGAACGCCCCCCTCTGTTCTGTCGAAACTCTGCTTTTCTGATCCTCCGAGGAGGCGGATGCAGTTACTCCGCAGCACGCTGGTCAACACAAACGAGACCTGAGCGAGAATGATTGCTCCTTGGCTGTTGATTTTTTTTCTTTTTTTTCTGTTGCTAATGAAAACCATGCAAAGTTTCCATAGCCAGGAGGAAGATGTGCACTGGAAACAGTAGATGAGCCCGGGGCCACGGGTGATACATTACCGCCTAACCTTGGGGGACCGCTTGGCTGACAGCGGGATAGGAATACTGCAATCAATGCCACATGCCGCAAGAGGCGAGTGCATGCACAGCAGGAATCCATCACGTCTTCATGACACGACAGCCGTAAACTTTATGTTCCTGCAAAGAAACGTCTTGATATGGGGTTTCTGCGTGTTAACATGGACGTGTTTGTGTGCGTGCATGCATGCGTGTGTGTGTGCGTGCACGCATGTGTTTGTGTGTGTGTGTGCTGAAAAAGAGCAAAATAAGAAAGAAAAAAAGGCAACATAAGGAGAGCAAGCAGAATCAGAGTGGGTGAGGAGCCTGTATTAAAACCATGTGCTTGGGGCATTGCCATGTGGCTGCAGGAGCCAGGAAGGAGAGATGGCAGGGCGGGAGTTTGCCAGCCTGTGTGCTGGCATCTGGGCTCTGCTGAGGCGGACTGTTTAAATCAGCGGGGAGAAGTGACAAAAAAGAAGAAGAAGAAGAAGAAGAAGAAGAAGAAGGGGAGGGGGGGTAAAAAACCCCCAGGCCTGGGGAAGGAAGGAAGGAGGATGGCCTGGCAAGCGTTGGTCATGGGCATGTGGAAATAAACTTTAACATCCCCAGCTGTTTCATTGTGCCATTTACTAGGCAGCAGGTGCAGGGCTATTAAAATCTCCCACCACTTGTGAAATTGCATCGGAACGAACAGTATAGCCCGTCCATGTGACAACAAATAAACAGCCAGAACCAGGGCGGTAGCGGGCGAGGATGAGGAGCGGGGAGGAGGATGGGAGGAGGAGGAGTGCCGGAGTAACCTCGGAGGGTTAAGGGTTAGCACAGCTTGGAGTGAATCATCCCGGGACCCTGCACAAACACCGTTTATCTGTCGCTCGGTTCGTGTTCGAGCGTTTCGAGCTTTATCAGCCTCTTCAACTGTGCAAATAAGTATGTGCTTAAGGAAGCTCACTCGGTTTCACCCGCAATAAACGCTGCACGTGCAAAAGAAGTGCACTCGAACACACATGCACACACGCACACACATGCACACACGCACACACATGCAGACACACACACGCACACACATGCAGACACAGAGCTCAGCCAAGCGTGGAGGAAGGCGCTGCCTCTCACGCAAACAGGCGTTAGTGTGTCAGGGCACTGGGCATTCGGCCAAGACGAGGGAAGAGCGAGTGAAAGAGTTTGGGTGGGGGAGGGGTCCACAGGTGCTCTGAGCTGCAAGCTTAGGGGTGGGGGTGGGGGGGTGGGAACGGGGTGGGGGCGAGAAGGAAAACCGGTGAAGAGGGAGGGAGAGGGAGGTACACAGCAGCCCTGCTCCTAAGCCGTCTCCCCCGCTCGGTGTTATTCTGCCGTGAAGAAGGGCGAGCGAGGGCCACGCCGGCGCACATTTCTAATGACTCCATAACAAGAGAGCGGCCCAGACCAGGACGGGGAGGCCTGTGACAGGAAGAGAGAGGGAGAGGGAGAGAGGGAGAAAGAGGGAGAGAGGGAGAGACAGCGGTGGCTAGCGTGACATCCGAATGTGTCAACAAAAGGAACTGAAGCGTTTTCTGAGGACATCCGAGCCAGGACTTATGCTTGCCCACTGCATGATGAGTGTTTTCCACACACTTTTCCAAAGTGTGTGTGTGTGTGTGTGTGTGTGTGTGTGCATGTGTGTGCGTGTGTGTGTGTGTGTGTGTGTGTGTGTGAGAGAGAGAGAGAGAGAGAGAGAGAGAGAGAGAGAGTGAAACGTCAACATGAGAACCTGTGCTCTTCCAAATAAGAACTTTAGAGGTTCTCTTTTTTTTATTATAATGTTTTTAACCACTGACCTTCATAAACACCATGCCCTGCATGCTCACTCTCCTCCCTTTTTCTCTCCCTCTGCAACACACACACACACACAAACACACACACACATTAAATTAGCCCTTTTCAGAAACAGCTAGAGAAGAAAAAAAACACATTGGCAGATTGTATTTGCTCAGCAGAATTTAATATGAGTGAGTCGGAGGTGCTTTTCTTTCGGGCCAATTCCCTGGAGACACATCCATCTCTGGGAGATGGTTGGGAGGACAAAGGAGGACTGCCCCCAAGCCTCAACCCAGGCGTACACACACACACACACACACACACACACACACACACACACACACACGCTGCCCTCAGAGACAGAGAACGCCTTGTCTCACAGCAACTACAGACTTGGTGAAGTCTCAGAGGAAAGGGGGAGGGGGGCCGAGAGAGAGAGAGAGAGAGAGCGAGAGAGAGAGAGTTAAACGGAGATATGCTGTAAAGTAAATGGTTAGGCTGAAAGAGAGGGCTTTTGATAGACGGGGACACAGTGGATAGAGGGAGTTAAAAGCAAGGGGAGGTTACTTTGGTGTAGAAAGAAAACCGAGAATAGATGGAATAGACGTGTGTGTGTGTGTGTGTGTGTGTGTGTGTGTGTGAGAGAGAGAGAGAGAGAGAGAGAGAGAGAGAGAGAGAGAGAGAGAGAGAGAGAGAGAGGCAGGGGGGCTGTGGGCCTGCAGTGAGTGGTAATACTGCATGACAGGCCTGTCAGAGTGAGAACCCAGCATGAAGACATGTTTAAATGCAGAGTTGTGGCAGGCGTGCTGGGCAGCTTCGCGGCGCTCGGACGCCGTCAACAGTTGTGCTCCTCTCGGCCTCCCGTCTGCTAACGCTGTGCCGCCTCCTCCGCCGCAGCAGGTAGGACGTGTTGCACACGGCACATCCTGCACAATGTTAGCCGCACAAGACAGATTCATATCCCATGCAGCTCGCTGGATACCTTTCAGGACAAATTACAGTCTTCCAAACCATCGGTGACTGAGCAGCATCGCAAGATAATATTGCGCGCATGCACACACACACACACATCCTGTATCTACAAGTAACAACAACCTGTTATCAAAACGTATTTTATGGTTTCGGTAATTGGGGTAGTTGTGTTTTAGTTTAATTAGCTGGTGAAAAAAAAGTCACATAATTACTCTAGTGTGAATCCTGGGGAGTTGGTATCCTGGAACAGCCCCTAGCGGTGCTTAGTTCATTTCCTGTTCCCGGTGAAGGCAATGAGGGATAATAAGCCATATGCTACGCTCGCTGCTCCTGATGATGTGGTCCTACCATCTCTCTAATGTGGCAACTGTAGATGGGGAATTAGAGGGAGAGAGAGCGAGACGGAGACGGAGAGAGAAAGACGGCGGGAAAGTGCTGTCTCACCAAATCCCTCCTCGGGAGTGCATGGAAGGACACACAGCGCTCCTCTGGAGGAAGACGGGGGGGGGGAGAGCACGGGGAAAACATGTCATCAAGGCCAATAAAATGCGGCGCAGGCCATCTTGCCGTTGTCAGTGACAGCTAGCGTGCGTCAGTGTCCCCCTGGTGTGGCACAGGGAGCCAGTCGGTCGTGAAAAAAAATAGAATAAAGTAGACGCAGTCCCCCGTGGACTACTGCAGGGACAGCCAGTTCTTGGAGGTCACTAAGATTATTTTTCTAGCCAAGGACTTCTGCTGTCAGAAAACTGACAGTTCGAGGATGAGAGACAGTCTGATAATGTTGTGGCCTCTTCAGGGGGGGCAGCGGATCCGCCGCAGGCCGGGACGCGAACCCGCGTCTCCCGCACCACGTTAACCAGTCGACTAGAGGGTCCGACTTGTTAGCCCACGGCTAGCGAGTCTCGTTATCCGTGGTCGTTACAATATATAACGATGAAAGGAAGCGGCCCCATGTATTGGAGGACACACATTGCAGTCCCCACTATCCCCGATCTCTGTGGGAGTCGTGCAGTCGCAGGGCCTCGGGAGAGTTTGGAAATTGGATGTGCAAAGAGAGAAAGTGGGAGAACACGTTTACAACGCAATTCAATATCTGGCATAAAGCTATTACTGGAGGAACAACACAAGCCCGGGTGGCGTGGTGGTCTATTCCGTTGCCTACCAACCCAGGGGATCGCCGGTTCGAATCCCTGCGTGACCTCCGGCTTGGTCGGGCGTCCCTACAGACACAGTTGACCGTGTCTGCGGGTGGGAAGCCGGATGTGGGTATGTGTCCTGCAAGGGCCTCATGTATCAGTCGTTACTGTGGGCAGATTTGTTCTTATTCACCCATGGGGTTTTTTACCCCTGAAGTTTGTCTCAGAGACCAGTGAAGAACCTGGGTAACCCCCAAATTTAGACACCAATTGGCTAACACTGATTTCTTTGCAGGCCTGGGTGATGGCTCGTTGCAAGAGGTAGGCAATAGATGTTAGGAGGAAGGAATTACAAATAACCATCATGCTTTGCTGCTGACTGTCAAGACAACTTGAGGCCTAAAAAATTCCATGGGTGTGTAAGAACAAAATTGCCATGGTAACGATCGATACACGAGGCCCCTGGTCCAGTAACGTGCAGTGGGGTCCATGGCCGGGTAGGCAGTGCACTGTATTTATCTGTGCCAGAGAGGCACAAGCAGACTCTGCCTCAGCAGCCTGCAGTCACCCATGCTAGCTTTGAGAGCAAGCCATCCTGAGTTTGGCGTGCCTGTTATTGATAAACAAGTTTTACATGATTTTTAAAATTATTTTTACAACAATCTTAACAAATTAAAGTTTAAAAATAAATAAATATTTTTTGGGGTAACTATCATGATATTTAATTATTTTTTTCTTATTAGCCTGGGTGAGGCACTGCCTACCCTGCCTCCCCTGACTGCACATCACTGCCCTGGTCACTGCACTAGCGCCTCCTCTGGTCGGTCGGGGCGCCTGTGCGGGGGGAGGGGAACTGGGGGGATCTTCCCACACACTGCGCCCCCCTGGTAAAACTCCCAGGAAGTGGCGGGCGACTCCACATGTACCAGGGGAAGCATGTGGTGGTCTGCAGCCTCCCCCCCCCCCGGATCAATAGAGGGGGTGGAGCAGCAACCGGGACAGCTCGGAAGGGTGGGGTAATTGGCCAAGTACAACTGGGGAGAAAAAGGGGGAAAAAACCCAAAACAAACACAAGTGCAAGTGTTTTAGTTGTGAACCAAATAAAACAAGCAGATCCCGTAGACGTTTATCTGGAGTCTACTGTGTTTCTATTGTTGTATTGCAGCATGCTGTGGTCCTGTTATGTAAAAGAGAAGAAGAAAAAAAGACTTGAATTTGAGATGCGAGTGATTCATTTGCAATCAGTCCTGCAGGCTCGAGCCAAATCTGAACGTGATCCCTGGCACTGCACCGCGGACGTCCTCCCTCCCCTGCAGCACGCCCAAATCCTAAACAGATCCAGCGGCCCTCCTCTGGCGATGCCTGGGTCACATTTACCCCGGTCCCGACTGCTGATACCCATGACCAACCTCATTACACACTTACCCAATTACCTAGTGAGGCTCTTTCTCTCGCAGGTGGGAGAGTGGTACGCACACACACGCACACACACACACACACACACACACACACACACACACACACACAGGTGGGGGGCAGGCATTAGTGTCTGGGTGG
>NC_079226.1:18434190-18524190 GCF_029633865.1 Lampris incognitus
GAAGATGCTCCAGTCTAAGGGCATGCAACTCCAGAGCTGCAAGGCCCCCCCCCCCCCCCCGCAGTGATGAAGTGATTTATCAATTTTTTTTCTTTTTTTTGGATCCATATGTTGGTCTCCTTTAATACTCAAGGTTATTGCTGTTTATGCATTTAGAAACATCTCAGATGTATCGGAGAGGCTTAACCGTGGCTGGCGACACACCACGGAAAAACGCCGGGGTTATTAAATCTGCAGGAAGCACGGTGGGGGGGGGTTACAACATAACATTTACATTTACATGGCCGTGTGTTTGGGTAATGGCGTTCAGCTATCTAATTGGAAAATCCCCCCGATAGCGGGTTCGGTGCACGTTGTGTTGTTTTGACATGTTATCAGTGCACCCTGGTGTCACAATGAAAAATATACTGTCAGTGTGGTATGTTTTGCAACTACACCCCCCACCCACCACCACCACCACCACCAACCACCATCCCACCACCACCCCCCCCATCCCAAAGGCAAAGTCTAAAGGGGGATGACAGCCTTAAGTCACACAACTGAAAACAGTAAACAACATTTTTCAGCAGCTTATGAGTTCATTCTTCTCCGCACACCCACCTCTCCATCGGCCCCTCGTTAAGTAAGAGGCCGCTATCTGGGTGTGTGTGTGTGTGTGTGTGTGTGTGCATGTGTGTGTGTGTGTGTGTGCATGTGTGTATGGGCGTACATTATCATACAGACAGGACCCACATGTTTGAATGCCTGAGTATGTTTATACATTTGTGTATGCGCTTGCAGTGCACCAAGTGCTCGTGTGTGCGTGTGCGGGCGCACCGGCGTGTGTGTGTGTCTGTAGTTGTGTTTGTGCATGTGTCTGTGTGTGATAATTATCTTGTTTGTCTAGATGTCTAGGCAGCGCTTTTCCTTTGTCTGTTATCAGTGGGAGCTTCCTCCATGGCCAGACCAGACTGGGTCTCTGTTGCTGGGATCAGATTAGCTCGGTGACGGGTCGTTTTAGACTCTGCAGTGGCTGCAAGCGTCCACCCTTCTCTCGCTCCCTCCGGACGCGGGCGCTCGTTAAGCGCTGTGTCGGGGTGCCCCCTTTAGCGTGTGAAGGCTAACACACACTGTAAACTGTGACTCCCCCCCCCCCCCCCCCCGGCATGAGAGCGTCTCTGATCAGCCCGTGCTCTTCACACGCAGCAAGAGATGAAAGCCGGCCTTGAGGCCTGGCCCGGCCCGGCCCGGCACCGTAAGAACCCTCCTACGGCCATTGACTGAAACATAGCATCCCCTGTTTTCGCTTGGGGCTCATGTATACACACATGGTAGCGGTTTGGCCTGGCTCTCTCTCTCTCTGAGCCCTCCGCCCCACCCCGATCACACGCTTGTCTTTTTAATTTGTCCTTTCTTTCTGTGTCAGTGGGATCTGTTGATTAGCTTCTCTGAGGCTGCCGCCTTTTCCGCATCAGCTGTCGGTTGGTGTTTAACACCGCCGACGCAGTCCTGATGTCAGCCAAAGTCTCGTTAACATCTCCAGAAATTACAAAATATATTGATGTAATGAAATTAAAATGACAGACGCCTTTCTAATCTATTGCAAAAAAAAAAAAACTAGGCCGATGATGATGTAAAGATAGGCCCTGTTTTTGTGATGCGAATCTCATTGGACAGCGTGAATTTAAGGCCTTTTTATGTTGGTGGTCTCGCCAAGACTCTCGCACTAAGATGGCGACCATGTGGAACAGAAATGTTGTATCGAAGTGCTACAGCTTGACCGCAGTGAGTCACCTGGCGCTTCTGGACCATGGTGCTGGTCAGCACAGCCAACCTCAGGAGGCTAATAGGAGGCAGTGATGAGGCAGTGCTAACTCGAGCTTTAAGGGTGTATTTAAGTAGGGCATTAAGAGTCCATTACCAGCTTCAGCAAGTTCATAGGAGCTTACTCAGACAAGGATTGTCGCCCACCATGATGCCACGGAGCAGACAGACCTCACCACGGCAGACCTGTTGGCCTCCGCCTGTCCCACCCCGGCTCTGCCTCTCTGCCCCCCCCCCCCCTCTGTCTCTCTCCTTATGAGAGGATTGTTAGTTGTGTTTCTTTGTGGCAAGATTGCAGCTGTTTGAGTCAGACCACCACTGAGTGTTAGGGGTGTGAGACAGCTCAGCTCTGGATGCTTGTACGTTGTGTGCAGAGGGCATGACCTCTGTTGTGCCCAGCGAAGTGTGCTTCATACCCTGTTTGTGTGTGTGTGTGTGTGTGTGTGTGTGTGTGTGGCGCATGTCTGTGTTTGTTGAGTGCTTGCGGGTATGCAGCGTGTGTTTGTGCAGTGTGTGTATTTGTGTTCGGTGCAGTTGTGTGCTTGTGGGTTGTGGATTTCAAACAGGAAACAAAACAAGAACTTCCCTTCAAGGCGTACTGGGATAACTTTCAGCCCACTCACTGCCTCCTTTTTCAGCAGTCATCACCAGACGAGCCCGGCGTTCAGTGAGGACGGGGGGGGAACATGGCCATTATAACCGAAGCTCAGATCATTTTTCCAGCTTCACCTTCGTCCTCAACCCCATCAACTAAACTTGGTCCAGAACTCCGCTCACACCAGCCTGCGAGGGAAACTATCAGATTTTCAACACTCTCTCTCTCTCTCTCTCTCTCTCTCTCTCTCTCTCTCTCTCTCTCTCTCTCTCTCTCTCTCTCTCTCTCTCTCTCTCTATATATATATATATATATATATATATATATATACTCACATATATATACAGTAGGGTTAACACTCCATTAGCAGCCATGATACTGATGCAAAAATGCAAAAACTGCAGCCCTTAATTCCTGGTTTGCTCTCACTTTGGTGGGCTATTTTGAAACAGACTGTATTGCATAAGAAAATGTGAATAACACCACTACGTAGAGCGGTCGTAGCGAATGCCACCGAGCACCGTATAAAAGACAACGATTCACTTTCCTGCACAATGTCGGCGGCGTTTCGCGGGACTCGCTCAGTATCCTGGCTGCTAATGTTATGGAGTGTTACGCCTGCAACATATGTGCATTAAAGATGATGTTGAAAAGTGCAATTGTTCCCCCTTAACAACAGCGCTGGCTTCTAGACCCCTCCGTATGGTTCGCCAAGCCCCAAGTCACCACAACCACAGTCAGCTCCTGCATTCCTCAGGCCCTCATGTATTTACCATCAGCCGTGTCTTTTTCTTTTCGCTTGAAAGGAAACAGAAACCTACGGCCATCACACTTACATAACTCCCCGGCCTTTTCAATAATGTCTTTGACAGCTGTGTGCAGCCTTGTTTTCCGCATGTGCTACCGGTGGAGTTTAAGCTCCCTTTTTTTTTATATATATATAATGTATATATATATATGTGCATGTTTACTCGCAGGCGAAAAACGTGAACATTAACCAATGATGGCATCACTTCAACCTTAGGGACACGTGAACGCTTTCGTCGGGTCATCGTTATCATTTTCGGGGTGGGCCGGAACAAGGGGGGTAAACAACCCGATTATGACACCCAGATTTCTGCTCATTCCCTCGGTTTCTTAACACGTAAACAGCTTTCACGACTTCTAATCGGCTTTGTGGAACTGTGCAAGCCAAAGGTCAACACGGGTGGTGGTGAAGTGGGAACGCTCATGTAACGCCGCTCTGCAACAAGGCACTTAAGAAAGCGGCGAAACGGCTTTAAACCGAGAATTCAAATGACACAATTGTTTTCCGGGGGGCTGCAGAAAAATATCCATGTTCAAAGAAATCATGCAAGTCCTTCGACTGAAATATTATTAACTCCCCATAATTGTAATGGTTTCCGTGGAAACTCGCTCAATTGGGGCATCCTTAGAGGTACATCCGACAGGTATCTCGTAGCTGATTGCCAGTGATGTGTTTCATGTGTGTCGGTGCAGGTCGCGTTCACCCCAGCTGTGCTGGGATGTAGTGCCGTGGCTACTGCCTGGCTGATGGGCTTCGGCATAGTGTTGCTTTCTCTCTGGCTGAAACTGTATGAACAAGCCTTTCAGACTGATACAAGATCAGCCCCTCCTAATCTGACTGGGCATCTGACAGCAAGGAAAAGGGCGTGTTTCCATGGGGAACCCACATCCACCCCTACACACACACACACACACACACACACACACACACACACACACACACACACACACACACACACACACCAGTAGAAAAGCTTAAAAGCATGAAAACATACACACACCGGCATGTTCACATGCACACACGCAAACACAAAAGCCCCCCCACACACACACACAGGGATCTGAATACACAGACACATGCATAGACTATCATTACCTCACCCAAACACACACATTCTCAGCTGTAGTAGCACGGCCCGGGACACCGGCATCACATTTTTCATCTGCAAATATTTAGCCGAAGTGCGAGGGAGCGCCGTGAGGGGGGGGCGTGGTCACGGGGCTGCCAGCTGTCGCCTGCCTATGCCTGGCTACCTCACCGTTGTAACCGCAGTGTGAAGTTCTCACTGAGTGTTTCTTCCTGGTGACCCCTGTCTGTGCCTTTTGGCCCGCACTCCTCCCATACCCATTATGTGGTGCTTAGACTCACACACACACACACGGAGCGCTACACTAACTTTCTCAGCTGTAACGGCTGGTGGGCACTGGGCCAGGCCCCCGCAGCTCTACTTGAGAGACGGCCCTGATGTGTCCCTTTGCGGAGCAACTTTATAAAACCTGAGGACGGACCAGAAACCCACGGAGGGCAGCTGGACTGAGACAGCTTTGTTCTCCACTGACTCGCTTCCAAAGTCAGTCGGTGAACAGAACTCACATTGTGCTCTTTTTCCATGAGTAAACTCGGGGCTGTCAACACAGCCTCCTCTGCCTAGCCCAATCGCTCTGGTCCGGAGAAAGACTGCACTCCTTGTGCCCCGGCTCGGAGAGGGGGGCGGGGTGGGTGGGTGGGTGGGGGCATTTACAAAGAGGTGTTTTTCTTTCTTCAATGAGCTTGCTGAAATGCCAGAAATATGCATTGTTTACAGAAGGGACCGTTCTGTGGTAATGCAGCAATTTCCTCATCCCACCTCTCGCTAGATCAGCTTCAGAGGCGTGTGTGTGTTTGTGTGTGTGTGTGTGCGTGTGTGTGTGTTTGCATTCCCAGTAATGTGTATAGGAGTTCTTGTGAGTTGTGCGCTGAGGTGAAGGGTTGCTAGGTTTTGCATCTCGCCAGTGCAGCAGCAGCTCATGCCGGCTAATCTGCAGAGTGAATTTATCAAGCATGCCAAATCAGGCCTTTGTGTTTGTGTCTGTGCGAGCTGGAGAAAGGCCACCATTGTGATACCAAGATCGCTCCCGCGGCCGCTGACTCACTAATTACAGCCATTTATGCTCGGCGACGGAACACAAACACAGGCGAGATAAAAATCCCTCCACAGCTGACTCCGTCCATCCCCCCCCCCCCCCGTCTGCCCTTTGCGCACATTAATGCCCCGGCGAGAAAATGATATTAATTGGTCCGCCAAGTGCCGGAGCACGTCCACGGATGGCTGGATTTCCGTTCATTTGAATGACAATGGTATGTCTGCCAGCTGCTTTTCCCAGCGTACTCCAACGTCAGCCATTATCAAACGTGAAAGAGTAATCAGCCCTCTGCGAGACGCATACAATACACAGAAAGTGTTATTCAGTGCAGGGTTGGGCGAGCCCGTCCCAGGGCACTTTCTCCGCTTAAAAAAATGGCTCGTGGTTTTCATATGCAAAACTAGCATTCAAGCTGAGCAGCGGCAGACTGCGTTGGACTTTATTGGAAGTAAAACATTCGCCAATCAGCCCCTCCAGCTGAAGTTTATTTAACTCCCTTTTACTTCTGCACAGGAATTTGGCCAAAAACCGTTAAAAGGGTTGAAGCCTGCCTTAATTCAGGGGTCCCCCCCCGTTTTCTATGACACTATTCAGCCACAAGGTTTATCAATGAGAGCTTTGTGGCGGCCCTCACTGTTCCCAGGTTGCCTGAGCAAACAGTACAGTACGGATACCTCACACTCCCGCTCTATTTATTCAAGGGCCGGAAAAATCCAATGTTTCCTTCATCCTCAATTTCATCTGTCAGACATTTCAGGTCCATTTAAATGCCTCTTTAGCACTTGCAGTCTCACAACTCCTCCTCTCACTGTTTTTTTTTTACTGAGTCAGGTAGACATGAAATAGCTTTTCAGCCGTGTGATTGAAATGCCAGTGGAGGGGCGCACGGGTAGCGTAGCGGTCTATGCTGTTGCCTACCAACACTGGGATCGCCGGTTCGAATCCCCGTGTTACCTCCAGCTTGGTCGGGCATCTCTACAGACACGATTGGCCGTGTCTGCAGGTGGGAAGCCAGATGTGGGTGTGTGTCCTGGTCCCTACACTAGCGCCTCCTCTGGTCAGCCAGGACGCCTGTTCGGGGGGGAACTGGGGGGAATAGCATGATCCTCCCACGTGCTACGTCCCCCTGGCGAAACTCCTCACTGTCAGGTGAAAAGAAGCGGCTGGCGACACCACGTGTATCAGAGGAGGCAGTGGCAGTCTGCAGCCCTCCCCGGTTGGCAGAGGGGGTGGGGCAGCGACCGGGACAGCTCAGACGAGTGGGGTAATTGGCTGGATACAATTGGGGAGAAAAGGGGGGGGGGTTAATAAATAAATAAACACCTGGGATGACCTGGCGGCCTGTCCAGGGTGTCTCCCCGCCTGCCACCCAATGACTGCTGGGATAGGCTCCAGCAGCCCCGCGACCCTGAGAGCAGGGTAAGAGGTTTGGATAATGGATGGATGGATGGATAAATAGATAAATAAATAAATAAGCGTCACGGGAGCATTAGGTGGACCAATGTGCTCGGGGAGTAGAGGTTCGATGGTCGAATGTGTACGAATTCGCTTGTGAACTTGCATTCGGCCCTTGTGGAACAAACAGGGGGCTTTGGAGTTCGGGCTCCCGAACCGCTTCGGCATTTTCCTTTCTCCATCTGCTGGTAAAACCAAGAGGGGATCCACTTACAGGTCCGCAAATGTCAGGGATGAGGCACATCCTCTGAGAGAGTCGTGTTGCAACGGGGGAGCCGATCGAATGAGAGAGCCCCAGTCTGGGAAGGCCATCAGCAAAACTTGGTCTCTGGAAGAGCCACCAAAACCCCAAGCACTGTTACGCAACCCCAAGCCCCATTAAATTCCCTCTCCTCAAAAACCATATGCATGCGAGGATTCTCCGGCATGCCTCTCAGCTACATCGTAAGGCATTTCATTTTAAACACTTAGGAGGTAATTAGTTATTTATGAGCTCTGTGGTGGTTCCTCTTGTAAAAGCCCGATGACGAGCTAGACTAACCTTGCAATCAACCAGAATCCCCCCCCCCCCATTTTCCTCTATCCATCTGTATGCCGGTTGCTCCCATCCATCCACACCTTCTCCCCCTCATCTTTCAAAGCTGTGCTTCCATGTGTGAGTGTGTGAATCCACTGCAGAGGATCTGCCAAATGACTTAGCGATTGACAATTATAGGACAGGACGTGAGTCTGCACTCCCCAATCCCTTCCCTCGGCCCATGCTGTATTCATTACAGTGATAGGGAGAACCAAAATAAACATGGCCTTAAGGTTTCAGTAATCCAAGCTTTGTAAGGAAGCTACTGTTCTTGTACAATGTTGGTTCAGAGGGGCGCTTCACTTTTCTTTTCCTGAACAGCCTCCAAAATACACCCCCGAGCCCCTTGCCCAGATCTCCAGCTCCTCAGCAGCGCCCCCCCAACCCCCCAAAAAAGGGCTATCAAAGCTATTATGTTGGCTATGGCAAATGAATAGAGAAACACTTCCTGGTGTGCAAAGAGAAGGGGAGGTTGTAAGCCAGGAAGAAGAAAAGCTCCGTTGAAGGTTGGCTGGTATTAATGGCTGGTTTTGGAGCGTGAGGGGGCTGTTTGGATTGTGAGCCAGCCGGGCCCAGGCCGGGTAGGTGGGATCAGAGGCCTGCAGACGCGATGTGCGGGGAGAGCGCTCGTCGTGTTTCGAGCGCGGCTCTCGCTGCTTGGACAGGACGCCGTAAAACTGTCACGCACGGACGAGGAGATCCGATGACTGTGGTCATAGTCTATGTGGGTGACTGTGTGAGGCTGGGCTCCAGGATTGCAACACGAGTAGCGCTGCTCCAAAGCTGCTCAACTAATGGGGGGGGGGGGACAAGCGTGCACACACACACACACACACACACATGCACACGCACATGCACATCCACGCACCAATCACTCTCTCTCTCTGTCTCCACAAGCCACACAGAGAACAGTGTCGGCACTGTTGGCGCTGAGAAATGGTAGAGGGTGGTGTTAACATTATGGTGTGCTTTACAGAGGATTGTTTTTGTATGCTGCACAGAAGCTGTGTGTTTGTGTGTGTGTGCACGAGGGCACATGGCATGTGTGCGTACCTGCGAGCCCGTCTGCGTACGTCTGCGTGTTTCTGGGCTCGTTTTTAACCCGGTGTATGTGTGTGTGTGTCTGTTTTTGTGTTGTGTTTTCAGAAGAGCTGAGGTGCGCTGGGGTGACATGCGCCGTTCCGCCAGTGCCCTCCTGCCCTAAGGGTTCAGTCCTGACCCAGAGTTACACCCCCCCTGCTGGCTGCTGTCCCTCCCTACCGCCCCGATGCACCTGTGACCTCCGAGCCTGCAGCAAGCCCCAGTGCCCTAGCGGACAGCGTGCCGCGTCGCTCAGCCGGGCCACGGGCCGGCCGGGAGACTGCTGCGACGTCTTTGAGTGCCAGAAAGGTAATTGCTCCATCGTACATTACACGAGCTGCCGTGGTTGGTTTCCTGCTGAGAGAAGCAATGGCTCGCCCGGTGTGAAATTCATCGCCTTTGAAGAGGCAATTATTTCCATCAGGGCAGCGCTTTCCTCCCTGTTGACCGAATGTCCGGAGATGAAAAGGAAAGCGGCTGATTGGATGGTAATTACTGTAGGTCTGTTTATCAGTCCGGGCCGCAGCCTCCCCGTGCCAGGACCAGTGCTTCAAAGACATTTTTTTCAGGGGAGTATCCGCAAATAAGCAGAATCCCTCAAGGGGGTATTAGGCCATAATGGGTCTCGTAAGGCAGACTGCTGCTCTGTAGTGTGGCACTTGTTTTCTTGCTTCGCCGGACAGGTCAAACCAGAGGAGGGGAAAAGACAAGGACGAGAGAGGGAGCAGGAGCGAGTCAGAGCGAGGTTTCGTTTAGAGATTTCAACACTTTTGTCTATCCAGGCAAGGAGGCCATTCAGCCAGAGGAGTCCGGCAGCCCGAGAGGGGGACCTGTGGTGTTGGTGTGTTTACTCTGCGCCCGAAGCAAATATTCGCTGTTTTACCAACAGAATAAATTCCCATTCTGGCCCCTCCACATCCATAAATGAGCGCTGTGTCCCGGAATTAATGGACTTAACGAGCCCAGTGACCAGAAAAGTGCTTAGGCTACAAATTTGCTCAACAGAAGTGCAGTGTCAAAGGGTTCCTGTCTGGTCACACGTCCAAAGGGAAAAGGTTCAACAGTTCATTGATGGGAATGCTTTTTATGTGCTCCAGTCTGCCAGTGGGGAGGGTAATCGAGTCAGGCAGGCCGGCGGGGGTTGAATGGCAGCCGTGGGGGCCAGGGGATCAGAGTTTTGATAACAAGTGTCTGCTGGTCTCTGGGCCTGGGGCTTGATGCCCTTTGTGCTGCCCCTACTGGCCGTTAGGCTTGCATGACTGCTCCCCGCATCAGAAAACTCCACGGACAGGCAGAAAGGATGAAGACATTGTAGTGACCCCCCTCCAAGCAAATCTCTAGTCTACCTTAGCCTCTCCAGGTGACCCCCCCCACCCCTCTCACCATACAGAAACAGCCGACCGATGATGTTTGGCAGATTAAAAACACTGTGCTAGCCACATTAAATTTTTTTTAAAAAAGCACCATCAGACACCATATCTCTGCGTATCCTGTAGTGAAACGTATTCTGACCCGGCACCCCATTGTCCCTGTCTGGTCTGGACTTTCCACAGGCCTCTTGGCTGCAGGCTGATGTTTTTCACGGTCAGTGTGCTGTGTACAATGACAATAGGCATGACCTGTGTGTTTTGGCCTCTACCGATGACTGACTGTTTTCAGTGTTGGCTAGAGAACGAGTAGGCCTGGATGACGGGGCAGAGCTGGCACGGCCGTCCTGACACTGATGTCATCTGATATTACGAATGGACGAGTTTGACCCTTTAAACGGCGGTCTACAATTTATCATTGCTTTAGCTGGAAAAGAGAGTCTGCTTTAGGTCCCATGCGGGCTGGTCCAGGACACCGGGGCAGGTCAAGACAGGGTAATGCTCCCTGGGGTTTTACTCACCGCGTTCAGGAAGTAACGCTGTGATGGCTAAACCTACACATCTCAATGAACAGATTGGTTCATATCATCGCAACAGCTTTATTACAACCATTTTATAATCATGCAAGTTGCAAGTTGATGAGAGTGGAGTGTTGCTGACATCGGTTCGACTCATACTTCTGCACGCTCATCAAGCATGAAGCGTTCTTAACAAAACACGGTTTGTGATGTTAGTGCTCTGGCTGATACAGATTTAAATTCGGTTTTGATAAGTCATATCATTCCTACGTGTAAAAAGTTTCTCTAAGGGATTGTTTTTGTATCACCCTTCCTGTCGGCCACAAGGAACAGCATCCCAACAGCTCAAAACGTACGATTTAGCGAGGCCCAGGGTCAGTCAGCCTTTTAAGGCCCACCCATCCCCACATCCCACCCGCGCCTCAATTTGGAGAGGAGCGAACATCGGAAAGCATGACTGGAATTTAGAGTCTGTGCTGCGAGTTTGTTTTAGGGATTACCGTTAACAAACACTGCGGAAGTCACATGTGGGCATCCCCTCATGTGACTTCCTATTGTTTCTGCGAGCGTTAAAAACGGTGCCATGCCTTTTGATTTCGGCTAGCTGAAGTGCCTGCGGTATTTTCTCCTGCTTGGTTATGCTGCACGCGAGGCAGGATCGCGGCTGCGGTGAGACAGAGAGCGGGAGAGGGAACAAAAAAAAGGGAGAAAGTAAGGAGAGAATAAGAAAGGGAAGAAAATATCCCCGCTTTACTTTCAACTCAGTTGGCCCACCTGCTTTGTGTTAGGGTGTAGTGCGGGCTGCAGAGAGACGTGGGGTCATCGGTGCAGGCAGTCTGAGTCTCCACTTCGGGGTATGGTGTACAGATGCGGATGTCAAGCCACGCGCTCCTCCGTCGCAACCATAGCGGCCCTGCGTCGGCCTGCGTCTGTGCAGACCAGCAGGGCTAGCATAGCCGCTCCTCCATGGAGATGCATTTGCAGGAGCCCCTCCAGTCAGATATCGGGTCTTGATGCTCATATACACAACCGCGGTTCCCAACATGCCGGAGTGTGTGTGTCCAGTTAAGGTCTCGCAACGTTGAGTCGCACAAACCGCTGCCTTCCAGGTCTGCTGTCGAGAGGACGTGTTCTTGTCTTTTTCTTACATAAAGGATCGCCGCCGTTTCATTTCACTTCATCAATTTTTACAGGACCTTGTGGAAAAAGATGGAGACGTTATAACAAAGAGGGAGTTCCTCTTTCTCTCTGTTTCTCCAGCTCACACACACTGGAGAGGTGCATGGACACACACACACACACACACACACACACACACACACACACACACACACACACACACACACACACACACACACACACACACACACAGACAGATCAGCACACCCGGAGGGCATGGCGTGCAGCGAGGGCAGTGTCTGTGAGGTGGCTGCTGGGAGCCTGTTATCGCCCTGTAATGATCTGCACCCTAGCCATTGTTCAGAAGACTGGCACTTGCAGACAGACGGCCGAGGTTTTTCCGGTACTTACTCCGGCTTTACTGGGCCCGTCTACTGTCTGCACAGCAGACCAGAGCGAGTCTGGGTTCCCCAAGGCGGTAGCACCGAGCTGAACTTTGTTTCATACAGGCTGAACGGAACCAGGAGAGTCTCAGTGCTCAGATGCTTTTTTGGGAAACCAGCCCAAAGTGGAAATCCACTCCAGCCCACCGCCGGCACAATGGGCCCATATCCCACCGCGGCCCCCAAACCCACCGCTGCTTTCTTTTACCCAGCACCGCGAGGGCCCATCCTCTATTCAACACTTGACAGATTCTTGTAAAAATCCACTTCTGACAGCCGGCTTCATTGTCTTATAGATTTCCTTCTTCCCCAAGGCTTACCCACAAACCCAGGTGTCTGGCCCAGCACTCGATACTGTTCGCCTCGGACAGAAAGTCTTTCTTTCTTTCTAAAAGATAAACGATCCTCCTCCTCGACAGCAGATAATAAAGAGTTACGGAATCAATTTATAGGCATGCTTCATAAAGGCCTTACAAATAGTTAATGATTACTTAATTAATGCCAAATGCTCGTTTATTAACGTGTTATAAATCAGTGATAAGATAATGCATTCATAAAATGACTTTTTTTTGGGTTGCCAAGTTGGGAACCCACATGATGAGTCTCCTTGAATTAGCTACTACCTAAACCGAACCCGAAGCTCAAACCCTGTACCTGCGGTTTCAATTGCTACTGCACGAAAAACAGCTTTTTTGCGACTGGGTTGCGCGACATTTTCAAGTCATGTTATTTGCACACCGCTCGATGAGAATGGGAAACAGCGGTCCTGGGATTTCTGGGAGAAGGTCTAGGGAGACTCTCGTATCGGTAAAATGTGGGGCTCCCAACCTGGCAATCTGAAAAATCTTTTGGGTGATGCGTTACGACAGCTTAGTACTGATACATAAGGCATTCATAAACGAGTTATGAACCACTGATGAAGTAATTATAACCACTTACAAACCTCTTCTAAAGTATGGCTCGTTTTCAAAGTTGTTTATGAATTTGTAGTGGACTGTATACAGTGAGGATTATCTCACCCCAGCTGATGTGTTTTGATGAAAAACATCTTGTCGTTTTTTTTTCGTCTTTCCTGCTCATATCATTTGTTCTGGTGGGGGTGGGGGTGGGGGGGCAATCAGAGTTCTCGTGTTAATCCTTACCAAATGTGATGGACATCTGAAGGAGCACAGAGCTCCCATTCATCAGCTGCAGACTATTTATAAGCATTATCACCTCCATGTGGTGTTCAGCCTCAGCTTGACCGCATCTGTCCACTACCTCCTCTTTCACGTCTCCCCCCTTCTCCGCAGTTTCGCCCAAGTGTGTCCACAACGGCAAGGAGTTTTCTGAGGGGGAGGTTTACCGCATGGACCCCTGCTGGCTGTGCCAGTGCCGGGGAGGAATCTCCTTCTGCTCCAAGGCAGAGTGCGCCGAACTGGACTGTGAGAACTTCTACATCCCTGAGGGCGAGTGCTGCCCCGTGTGCATAGGTACTCTCATTTATCATGTTTCCTGCAGTGTTTCATATCCTGCCGTAATGTGTTTCCCTTTCGCCCAATCCGGTCATCTTGCACTTCTACTTTACTTTTATCTCACGGTTTTTAACGAAAGGTTAACCAAGCAAAACAATATCAACTTCATCCAGACGTCTCATTCGTTTTTAGATGCAAAGCACATCATGGACCTGGCATCCGACTCATTCAATTACACACACACACACACACACACACACACACACACACACACACACACACACACACACACACACACACACACACACACACACACACACACCTACTGACAATTTAGTATGGCCGATTCACTTGACCTACATGTCTTTGGACTGTGGGAGGAAACCAGAGCACCCAGAGGAGGAGGGGAGGAGGGTGTGTCGACCCTGTGATGGCCTGGCGGCCTCTC
The DNA here is from genome assembly GCF_029633865.1 of Lampris incognitus. NCBI lineage: Eukaryota > Metazoa > Chordata > Actinopteri > Lampriformes > Lampridae > Lampris > Lampris incognitus. Next base: position 18,447,981 of record NC_079226.1, read on the forward strand.
CAGGGTGTCTCCCTGCCTGCCGCCCAATGACAGCTGGGATAGGCTCCAGCATCCTGTGACCCTGAGAGCAGGATAAGCGGTTTGGATAATGGATGGATGGATGGATGGCTGAAGTCTAACTTTTAGCTGTACATGGGGGGGGGGGGTGACTCCTCCAAAAATGTTTGTGAGTGTATCACAAATATCTGCTGTTGTAAGGCATTAAAGATTTCACGTTTTGGCATTTGGGTGGCGTGGCGGTCAGGGATCAGCGGTTCGAATCCTCGTGTTACCTCTGGCTTGGTCGGCGTCCCTACAGACACAATTGGCCGTGTCTGCGGGTGGGAAGCCGGATGTGGGTATGTGTCCTGGTCTCTGCACTAGCGCCTCCTCTGGTCGGTCGGGGTGCCTGTTCAGGGGGGAGGGGGAACTGGGGGGAATAGCATGATCCTCCCACGCGCTACGTCCCCCTGGAGAAACTCCTCACTGTCAGGTGAAGAGAAGCTACTGGCGACTCCACATGTATCAAAGGAGGCAGTCCTCCCTGGATCGACTGGGAAGAGTCGGGTAATTGGCCAGATACAATTGGGGAGAAGGCGGGGGGGGGTTGCATTTTCTTTTTTATTATTTTTGTTATTTATTAACGTTATAATCACAATTGGTAAGACATTTGGCAGAATATATATATGTCCATGCAACACCGCCACTACCAGAGTCAGAATCAGAATACTTTATTCATCCCCGAGTTCCCTTAGCTTCTCTCTAATATTCTATCACTTGGTATTGCCCATGTGGTTTCATTCGAGGTAGATTTCACAATAGTGTCATTGACAGAGATGCAAGTCAGATGTCTTCCATCAACTTTAAAGTGCTCAAACAAATCAATCTTTAGATAAGTGTTTCTGATGTGTCAGCTTGCTTTTCTCGGTTGGTAGTTATGTAAAAACAGGGTTCAAATGAGCTTACTTAAGCTCTGTTGAGCCGGTGCAAAAGCATCTATTTTACAATGTCAACTTTAAGTGTCCAATCAGGATATGACGTAAATAATATGTAACGTTAGCTACTCAGCTGAAAATGTGCAGTTAATACCCTCTTTCAATTATAGACTTAAGAGAATGATCCCGTATCGTTCTTTTCACAACAAAGTCACACAATAGTTGGACTTTTGTATGTCTTACTGTTATGATTAGAGAATGTTCTGAGGCCTGCTTGGTGAATTCAATCCAACAGAATGACTAAATTAAAACTTGAAATAGTAAAAATATGTCAACTGACTTATATGGAATTGTTTTTCAAGTGGAGGCAGTTGGTGATGTGGCACAGACCAGGAGACCCCTGTGACCAGTCAGCAGAACAGAAGGCGGATGATGTCCTCCTTCTTGTCAGTGTAGGCATGTATCATTTGGAGACTTCTCATTGTTTGAATATCTTGCTGTGTAATGAAATCCCTCACCCTATAGGGTGAGGGCCCGGACATCCGGAGGGAGCTCGGAGTAGAGCCGCTGCTCCTTCATGTCGAAAGGAGCCAGTTGAGGTAGTTCGGGCATCTGATTAGGATGCCTCCTGGGCGCCTTCCTTTGGAGGTTTTCTGGGCATGGCCAACTGGGAGGAGACCCCAGGCTAGACCCAGAACTCTCTGGAGGGACTACATGTCCAATCTGGCCTGGTAATACCTTGGGATCCCCCAGGAGGAGCTGGAGGGCATTGCTGGGGAGAGGGGCGTCTGGAGTGCCCTACTTAGCTTGCTGCCACCGCGACCCTACCCCGGAGAAACAGCTGAAGATGAATGAATGAATGAATAAATGAATGAAATCCTCTCCTCGTGTTTTACTCCTGATAATATCCAGACCGTCAAAGTATTCTAGTAATTTCTTTTACGAATTTTCTTAACTACTGTCCATAAACTCCACAGAATATGACTGTGTATCTATATCAGGAGATTTTAACATTCATATTGACAACCCCAATGATAACAGTGCCAAAGAACCTAATAACTTGCTTGACACCTTTGGATGTCTCAACACATCTCCGGACCCACCTACAACTGGGGCCATACCTTGGATTTGTTTATCAGAAGGGGTTTTAATATTTGTTAGAGCTATTGATGTTGCTCTGTCTGATCATCTTTGCAATTTCCTTAAAATGTGTTACTCCTGACATTCATATTAGATCGGAAACTGTTAAAAAATGATATGTTAATGAGAATACTAGACTATTCCCCTGTCACCAACATTTACCTCAGCTTTCTTTAATGATCTCTTAGATCATTTCAATTCTGTAATTGTGAATCTTATTGATGTCATTGCCCCTGTTAGGGTGAAACCAACTTCTGGTAAGCAAAAAGCACCATGGGGAAATGCTGCATCTATAAAAATCCAGCATAAAAGACTGCCGAAACGCTGAGCATAAATGGCAAAAACTAAGCTGCACATTCACTGTGACATCTACAAAGAGAGACTAAATTCCTACAATCAGGAATTGGAAAGTGCTAGACAATCTTTCTTCTCTGACATTATAAAAACATAAAAATGCACGCATTTAACTGCCACTGTTGATAGGCTGACTAACCCTCCTGCCCCCGGCACAAATAGCTAATATCCTACCCACCGATAAATGCAATGAGTTTACTTCTTTCTTTTAATTCTGTAATTGTGATACAATTCAAAACATTAGACAAACTATCAGTAGTTCCACATTAAATGAAAATGTGTCACCACTACATTCACATAAAAGTAACTCGATAAACATGACCCTGTTTAATGCCATTGATTACAAAACTCGTGAGGAAACCGTATAACATCTTAAGCCATCAACATGCTGCCTTGACACCCTGCCAACAGGCTTCCTTAAAAATGTTTACAGCTGCTTGGCAACCGATTTACTGCAAATAGTTAACAGCTCCTTCCTATCAGGCATTTTTCCAAAGGCTTTGAAAACTGCAGTTATCAAACCTTTACTAAAAAAGTGTAGCCTGGATGTTTCTGTAATTAGCAACTACAGACGCATATCAAATCTACCCTTTTTAAGTAAAATAATTGAAAAAGTTGTCAACCAACATCTTAACAACTTTTTAACTTCAAATAATTTCTAAGAAAAATTAGGTTTTCAATCCCATCACAGCAACCACACTGCTCTTATTTAAGTTTTAAATAACATTTGCATGGACACTGATTCTGGCAAAATTTCAATCCTAGTGTAAATGGATCTTAGCGCTGCTTTGGATACTGTTGACCATTCAATAGTACTTGACATACTGGAAAATTGAGTCAGACTCTCTGGCATGGTCCTAGATTGGTTCAGGTCCTACCTACAAGACAGGGACAATTTTGTTTCCATTGGCAACTACATATCTGAGCTAACTAGCATGATGTGTGGGGTACCTCAAGGTTAAATTCTGGGACCTCTTTTATTCAAACTCTATATACTCCCACTAGGCCTAATTATGCAAAAGAACAAAGAAAAAAACTGCTATGCAGACAACACTCAACTATACATAGCTCTATCATCGAGGTGGCTATGCTCCTATAGACTCAATGCGTCTGTGCATTGACCAAATCAAAGACTGGATATGCCAAAATTCCCTCCAGCTAAATAAAGACAAAACTGAGATAAAGGCTGAAAGTTGCTGCTCATCTCGATTCAGCTTTTTCTTAAGTCTAAAACCCAAGTCAGAAATGTTGGTGTTATTATCGACTCAGATCTAAATTTTAACACCCACATCAAGTCTATAACAAAATCGGCCTATTATCATTTAAAACACATGGCAAGAATTAGATGATACATGTCCAAACAAGACCTAGAAAAATTAATTCACGTTTTATTTCCTGTAGGTTAGACTGCTGTAACAGTCTTTTCTCAGGCCTTCCCAAAAAAGCATGTAGACAGCTACAACTCATTCAGAATGCTGCTGCTAGAATTCTAACAAAGACTAAGAAAGCTGAACATATTACACCAGTTCTCAAGTCTCGGCATTGGCTACTAGTGTGTCATAGAATTTACTTCAAAATAATACTTTGTCTATAAATCACTTAATTGTTTAGGGCCAAAATACATCTCTGACTTGATTCCACACTATGAACCGTCTAGACTTTGGTCATAAGGGAGTGGTCTGCTAACTGTTCCTAGGATTAAAACAAAACATGTCGAAGCAGCATTCAGCTACTATGGAACACAGAGTTAGAATAAACTTCCACAAGATATTAGATCAGCCCCAACTCTTGCTACCTTCAAAAATAGGGTAAAACCCTTTATGTTTGCCTTTGCCTTTAATTAAAACCTAATTGCTGCTAATAACTGCACCCTGACTCTAAAATGCATTGACTTTCATTCTTTTATGCTTTTTTAAAATGTTTATCTGTTTTATGTAAAACACTTTGAATTGCCTCTATGTATGAAATTTGCTATATAAATAAACTTGCCTTGCCTCCGACCTTAACAGCCCCTGCACAGATCCAGTTTGATTCCATAGCTGCTAACACGCCTGGCATACATGAAACACGCTAAAGAGCCAGGCAAGGATTCATTTCTACAGGGGAAATGTTTACATAAAAAGACTCCATTCAGGGTATGCTGCCTGGTTTTCTAATATCTGGCTTAGGCTTTTAATAGGAGGGTGGAGGGGGTTAGGGGTTCTGTGTGAACAACCCCCCCCACAAAACACATGCCCTCAAAAGCAGGTAGGGACCGCCGAGACGTGTGCTCAGGATTCTTAAAAATTGGGCTGCTGTGCAGATGTCGAGGTTAGTGATAGTGGTAGCCAGCTTCAGCCTTTTTCCTGCCTGCATGGCTATAATTGATCAGGCACAAGATAGAGCAGGAGAGTTGGGGGGGGGGATTCAGAGGTAAGAAAAGCGAGGCGGCAGCAGGGTTATTGTAGGTCAGTGTTGGAGGTACACCTGGATGGCTCAGGCGTTTAGATGGTGTGGAATGCTTTCATCCTTTCCTCAGGGGAACGCTGCTCTCACTGCATCACTCACTGAGGACAGCATCCCTGGTAATACTCTTAATCTGGGGTTGTGGTGGAGGGTTATATGGAGTTACCTGATAGGGATTATAATTAAATAGAGGGAAACAATCATGAATTTCAGTGTGATCTCTCTCTCTCTCATATATGTTATATGTTATAGGGATAACACTTTATTAGCAGCTATGTATAATACTGAGCAGTCTTCTGTTTGTTTCTGAAATGCCAGCCACATTGTGCGAAAAACTGTCAGCAATCTGACAATGTATAAAACTAAAGCTCCTACTTCCTGGTTTGCCACCACCTTCTGTGGGCCACATCAAAATAGGCAACATGGTATACAAAAATGCGAATAGCTTCGCATTTTCTGTGCAACTCTGGTGGCGTCTCAGAGACACACAGAAAACTGCTCAGTATTATGGCTGCTAATGCCGTGTTATCCCCACAACATTTAGACAACCTTGAAACTTGTGATTGTTCCCCTTTAAGAAGAAGCTCACCCAGAGTAACCTGATAGTCAGCTGGGAATCAGGTCAGTTTTACATGAAGGAGTCCTATTTTTTACTCAAAATTAGGTCACACGGTGCACAGAGTCCTCAGCACCAAATCACTGAAGTTAAAGTAAAAGGGTTGTACCTGCGGTCATATCTAGGCTTCCTGTTAACATAAGAGGGTGTACATATTGAGAAAGAATAGAAGGGGGGGGGCAGATCTCGTAAGCGTAATCATAGCCAGATGGACAAGAACCTCAGTGGCTAAAACTGCTGGGATCAGATGAGCCCAACAGGACTCCCGGGATCCTTTGGGAGATTAAGTACATGTATAGCACCCTTTCTCTCTCGTGTACTCAAACAGGCTGGACAATCTCATACACTCATACACAATATAAACACAAACACCCATGCATATGCACACACACACACACACACACACACACACACACACACACACACACACACACACTCCTCAGACCACCTCTCTGTTCCCTCCCTCAGTGCACTGCGGGGCCCTGCCTCTTTTATCGATAAATTAAATTAAAATTGTTTATGGTTAATGTTGGGGACATGAAAACAACTTCCCAGAATTGGTCAGGGTTATCGTATATCACCTGAAACTGGGCAGGATTGCTCCCCGGTGTAGCTCTTAAACTGTCTCAAACGTTATATTCCCCACTCAAGGCCTCAGACAAACGGCTACATGCCCCATGATGTGTGTGTAATGTTCTTTAATGGGGGTTTTCTTCACTTTTGAGTGAAACTCGTGGCATCAAACTCTGACCTGATCTTTAACCTCAGGGGCCACAGCTGTAACTGCATCTGTGTCCCGTGCAAATGGATGAGCTAAAAAAAAACAACTTCCAAACGCTCTTCCCTGAGATGACCCGGCCGACCAGAGGAGGCACTAGTGCAGCGAGCAGGACACACATACCCACATCCAGCTTGCCACCCGCAGACACGGCCAATTAATTGTGTGTGTAGGGACGCCCGACCAAGCCGGGGATAACACGCGGATTCGAACTGGCGATCCCCGTGTTGGTTGGCAACAGAATAAACTGCCATGCCACCCAGATGCCCACATTCTGCATTTAACTTAACCAAGCTGTAAACCTGAGTAAAAATTGTGCGAGGGTTGAATATGTGATTTTTACATAAGTCAGAGCATCACATTGTAGGTGGGGACCAATTCAGCTTTATCATGGGAATATCATAGGTCCCATGAAATGAGAAATGTATTTTCATTCTCGTTACCTCTCGTTATCTACACTCAATGTACTGTTACTACATCTATTTTACACTGTTTTAGAAATTCACCAAAAAAAAAAAAGTGCTTATAAGAATGTTTTTCTCTTTTGAATGCAGTAACGTTTCAGTTACATCATTCTGCACTTGCGGGCGCACGCTAAAAATATGCCTACTGAATTAGGAGGGAGACTTTAGGAAAGAAGGCCTGTGTACTTCTGCCACAAAACTGAAACTAGCCAACAGCATAGCGATGTCCACAGACTTGTAAAAATGCCATTATTGGCTGTTATTCAGATCACAAAATCCCACTCGACCGTACCCGTTCATTCGGATATACATCAAATTGCAGATGTCTGCAGTGCTCCAACTGTTGTTTCAGGGAAACTTAGACATTGTCAAATCAATGCATGACTCTTGTTGACTATTGATTATTACCGCTCTCCTGTCCTCTCCTCCCCTCCCCTCATTTCTGCAGCCAACTGCCCTCCTCTGTTCACCCTCCCTGCTTTTTCAGTGTTCCTCTTCCTAATCCGCCCAAGTGTGTGTCTGTCTTCCTCCCACCAGATGTGGAGCTACTGTCTTCGGACAGCACCGAGGCCAGCTGCTGGGTCAACAACAAGCTGCGCGGTCATGAAGAGCAGTGGAAGGAGGACGACTGTACTTTCTGCCAGTGTGTGGACGGGGAGCCCCATTGCACGGCCATGGCCTGCAAACAGAGTTGCCAGAGCCCCGTGAAGATTCCCGGGGAATGCTGTCCTTTCTGCGAAGGTAGGAAATGTAGTCAGAGAGACAGAGAAAGATGGAGGGGAAGTTTTGCTCTCTTTCATAAACCAGCACTACATATTCTATACATCAGCTGCGGTGTGCACTTGTTCTCTAGACAGAACTATATGTTGCACGCCACATGCAGGAGGCTCCTGTGGCCCTCTGGGTTGTCCAGAAGAGGCCGTGTCGGCATGAGCTCATTAAAGGGGAGGCCACGAAGCATTCTTCAAGCTGCAGGGTTCTTTGTGTTCATTTATTACCCTCGGCCGCCAAAATGAGACCCACCTGTGTTTGTGAGGCTGTGGCAAACTTTTCACACAAGAAGGCTGCTTAATTGGAGCGGATCACTTTTTTTTGTGAGCGTAATTAGTTACAGCTCGTTGAGCCCCGCACCCTGAACGTGGCAGGAGACGTTGACGGGAATTTGAATAGCTGTTTTGTGTGTGTGTGTGTGTGTGTGTGTGTGTGTGTGTGTGTGTGTGTGTGTGTGTGTGTGTGTGTGTGTGTGTGTGTGTGTGTGTATAAAGGGGGGGACATCGTGCATACAAACATGTTGTTCAGAACTACCCTAGACCACGTTGCTCCACGTTAATGTTGGCTCTGGTACAAGAACATCTGGGCAGTGCCAAACTGTGACACCTCCAGGGGGATACCCTGTTATCGTCCCTGTTGGTGCTGGAACAAAACGTGCTCTTTACACAGATCCAGCTCATTAATGCCAGGCAACACAAGACAATAAGACCGAGAGGTGTGATCCCTCCAGCGGTGGGACCCACCCCGGTGCAATTGCCCCACATTTATCCGTAATCACAGTTTACTCTCAAATAAGAGCAGTGTGAATGAATAACCATTACAGCTGGCATCGCTGCCGCAGATGATGTAACGCAAGCCTACGGCCACTCAGAAAACACAGAATTCCCCAGAGGAAAAAAAAAAAATTCCTTTTCACTTTTATACTGAAAAGGAACTTTAATGTTTGTCTTTTATGTTTAATTTTATAATTTTATGGTAAAAGAGGTGTTGGGCTGCGTTCACAGCTAACATGTTTGGTGCGGTTTAAACAAACTATGGCGCGTTTGCCTGTTTAGTCCGGTCTCACTCCTTCATCTGTCTACGTATGCCCTTTTATTTGCTATGTCTGTTCCTTGTGATGTCATGTCTGATGAAGGCCTGAACAATCAAAATGCCACATGCTTTAATGAGATAATTACAATTAAGTATATTTTTTTATGTGGGCAGACTCATGCTTAAGCCCCCCATGGAAACGTTTTCAGCTGCTTTATTTTGTAACTTGAAATAAAAAAATTTTTTCAGGAAGCGTAATGACCACTGATGACTAGACTCACTAGCCCTTGGCTAATGGGTCGGACTCTTTAGCTGATTGGTCAGCGCAGTCGCCCGTGAGCTGGGCTATCTGGGTTCGATTCCCGGCTGCGGCGGATTCCCGGCTGCCCCCTGAATTCTCTACATTGGTGTGAGAAGCAGCATGGTGAGACCAAGAGGCCATTGGAAGCATGTGCGCCCAGAGGCATGAGGGAGTTGATATGCTGAAGCATGGGGACGCGCTTCCCGAAGGAGGGGGGGTAGTGTAATGACCACGGATGACTAGACTCGCTAGCCTTTGGCTAACAGGTCGTACCCTTCAGTTGACTGGTTAGTGCAGTCGCCCGTGGTCCGGGCTACCCGGGTTCGATTCCCGGCTGCGGCAGCAGTTCCCGGCTGCCCCCTGAATTCACTACAGAAGTCAAGCTAGTCATTTTACATCTGTCCTAAATTCCTGATGTATATCAAAACATACACCATCACCAAAACTGGGCAATAAAATAAGTTACCGATTAGCCCGTTTGACTTTGGTTCATTTACAAAAAAAAAACAACGTGAACCCCAACTAAACCAAATTTTCAGTTCAACAAAGCAACTTTTTCACCGGCTGGTTTGGACCAAAAAACTGGACTACAGGTGTGAATGAACACTGCCTTAGAGAAGAATTGGTAATTGACGTTGGCGATATACTTGAAGTCCTCTTTCCATCAGTAAATTCCTAACCGTCTGTCTTCTCTGAACCTCCAGAGCCTTCATATGAGACGGTGAGCCCCATGCTGTGTCCTCCATTGGAGAATTGCTCTCTGTCAGGGAATGACTGTCCCTATGGCTTCCTACAAGACAAGAATGGATGTCTGCTCTGCCAGTGTCTCAACAGTGAGTGAACTGGCCTCGCCGTTTGTAGCACACAAAGGGTTAAAGTTGCACCGGGGTATCTTGCAGAAGCATGAGTCATGTCACATTCTTGGGATGATGTATAGCTGCTGGCATGCTGTTTCTTGTAGTTTCGTGTTACCACAGTGGTCATAAAGTACTGTATTTGCCTTTTTGCTGACTGATAAAGAAGTCATCGGGGCTGACCGTGGCTAGATGGTTCTGACAGGCGTGCACACGCTATTTGCATTCATCACAGCTCATTTGTGTCTGTGGCTGCAGTCTTTGCAAGTTCTTCTGTCACAGGAATGTTCCCGTGAGCAGCCCCATAGCAATTCATGCTATTGATGGATGGCTGTGCACAACTTCTGCTGACCTCTCGCTCAACTCTTTCAGATGACTCCTGCCCTGACCTGGGAAAATACTGCTCCCTGCAATGCCCAATGGGATACGAAAAGGACGACTTTGGCTGCGAGGTTTGCGAGTGCAGCATCCCCATGCCGAAGTGCCGACCTCTGACCTGTACAAAGACCTGCCCCTACGGATATGTGTAAGTGTACCCGCTGACCAAATTGGTTTCTCGTCCTCCAGTCCAGCAGCATTCATCAGTCATCTGTGTTTTCAGCCTGTTCAAAGGCCTTTGTAGCTGCCATTGACATACCATACTGATGTATGACCAACCATGCTCTGACTCATGAGAGAGGAAACCAAAATGACTAGGTAAAGTTGGAGGCTTTATATTTTGTCATTGAAAAGTGCCTATTCACTGATCTCTAGCAACCAGCATGCAGTGTGGCCCTTCAAAATGATGCCAGAGCTCAGAATGAAGCAAGGCTGCATCCCAGAATAAAGGATAGCAGGTTATGGGTATTGAGCGATTTGTTAAACGCTAATTAAAGATGGTGTGTTAAGGAGTGGTCACATTACCACTGATGCAACCAAAATTACTTCCTTTTCTGTTATGAATATAGGCACAGGAAGGCTAAAAACTAACCAGCTAGCTAGTATATAGCTGCTAATGCTAAAATATCAATTAAATAACTTTGATTTTCAGCACTCAGGTCACCACGGGTATTTGTACTGGTCAAGCTTGTTTATGGCATATGAATTCGGCGGTCAAAGTTGGCCAAGCTTGAACTCTGCTCTTGAGCGAAGAGATGAGAATTCTGCCCAGACGGATTCAAATCCCTTTCTTGCCCTCCGCATGCATTTGAATTGTAGTCAGTTGAACATGAAAGTGTAATGTGACCGTCTTGGTAGGCAGTCTACATTTACAAAAGGGAGGTGCTCGTCACGTATTGAATTAACAAGGGGAATGTTGACATATATCTTAGATTTCCACCAACAACTCGCGTATCAAGGTAATCGTGTCTGAGGGATTAACTTAATAACGTAGAAGGGCAAAGTGCTAACTCTATCAGGTGATGCCCGGAGGCCATCACAAGATGTGTCGGCCGAGAGGAAATGGAGCGGGCTGCTGCAATGGCGGCTCCTCAGGAGAGATCAAAGTGTCTGCCTAGGAGGCCAATCAAGGCCCCTAATCTGTGTGTGTGTGTGTATGTGCATGCGTGTGCACGTGAGTGATGCGGTGTGCGGTCCACCCCGACCTCCCTGCCCCCCCACCCCCCACCCCCTGCTCCTCCTCTCCTCCTAATCCTGTTTAACCCAATCAAACATCTGGTAGTGCTCTGCCCTGGGATGCGGATGCGACATCCGTACAACTACCCCCCTATCCCACCCCCCTTCCAACCCAACAGGACTTTCATTTCATAAATCATCCCTCTGTCTCAAAACAGTGATCAAAAACACATCGGGACAAAAGCTGCCTTTATGAAACCTATACAGTCGGGATTCTTCTGGTATCTCAGCCATGCTCTGCGGAGCCACGGATCAAGATGGGCCTGATATGTCTGCACAGGATGCCAGCGGATAGGCGAGGGGAGGGGAGGGGAGGGAGGGTTGAGAGGATGAGAGGCACCCAGCTAGGGGAAAGAGGAGCAGGAAGTCCCGGCTTTATCCCTCATGAGCAGTTGCTTGGGTGGGATCGGCCGAGAAGAAGGAGGTCCCACAAAATGCAGATCAATCTTCCCACCGTGGGACTTGTGCTTTGAGGCACCAGACCACAAAGACACACAAAGGAGCTCTCTGTTTACACTAGTCGTATTTATGACATCCGGCATCGCAATGTACAGTACAAGTCCAAAGCTGAAAGAGCAGGCCTCAAGAGAGGGATGAATATAAACATTATAAACCATCCTCTCTGTCGCTTGTTGCACACTCCTCCCTCCTGTCAGTGGTTGTAGATGAGGGGGCATGTGAGCCGGGAACTGTCAGATACAAGGTCAGGGGCCTAAAGGTGTGTTTATACTGAAATTCGGCACGGTCGAGCACCTGAAGTGAGAAACGAAGCAGTGATCTTTGCATTCAGTGGCTCTAAGTCATCATCCGACCCGACAGGACGTGCATGGGATTCTCTCGTCCATCCCGGCTTGACGCGCCGGAATTTCTGCCGAGACAGCAGTCCAGTCACAGGGGCCCCCCCGTGTCCCCCCCGATCCCACCGGACCCCAGAGCGCTACTTGGCATACCACACGCCACCTTTAAACAAAGCCTTGCTCCCGAGGTCACATGACTCACCGTCTCAGTATTTGTACAGCGAGACCCTGCAACCTCGCGACGTTCATATTATTGCTGCCGTTGCTGCTTCCGTGTTTGTCCGTCTGCACGGCCCGTCGCCCTCTCCGCTCGCCGCTCGTGGGAGACGACACAGTAAATGAGTTGGAGAGTGTCTCTAATTCATGCAGTGTGGGCAGACAGGGACCCAGCCAGTAATTACTCTAACCCGATTAGACAGCTGTTACACTAGGTTTCATCACTTACCTGGCAGAACGGGGAGGAGGTAGAGGAGCCAGCAGGGTGGAGGGAGATGCTGAAAAGGAAGAGGGCCTGATAGATACGATCCATTCCACCGACTGGATCATTACAATTTATCAACCTGCTGCTCATCCATGTTTTATTAGACACGGGTTCAATTACATGCCCCAGTCTATTTCCAGCCACCTCAATTCATCTTCATGTTGTGTGTGTGTGTGTGTGTGTGTGTGTGTGTGTGTGTGTGTGCGTGCGTGCGTGCATGTGTGTGATTTGCTATGCGTTGACATGGTGTTGTGTGTGTGTGTGTGTGTGTGTGTGTGTATGTGTGTGTGTGCAAAATTAGAGATGTAAACCCCAGATGGGCTTACAGTTTGGTTCTAATCAATGTAGAGGCACCTACGGTTTGCCTCCAAGTGACACCCTTCCTTATTTCTGCCTATCATTTTCATCCCAGCAGCCACTGTGCACAGATCACCTCATTTACAAGTTAACCATGAGCTCATACTTAATCACTGGCGGGGCTGACCCCCACCTCTCTCTCCCCCCCGACTACCACCTCCATACTCTCTCGCCGTCAGTCTCTTCCCGTGCTCAATAATCAACTTGTCCACATTAAGGCTTACTTGACCCCGGCTATACGCCTGTCAAAGGCCTTGAGAACAATAAGACTGAGAAGGAGGGTGAGGTGAATTGAAAGCATCTGAATTGGCTTTAGATTGCTCCCCTCAGAGTCTTTGGGTTGGGATGATGTGCACACCACAGGGATCTCACGTGTTGGCCTTTTATCTCGCCCACTTCAAAGGCAGCCAATATAGTGAGGGGAAAGCGGGACCAGATGTCGATTATACCAGGGCTGACCATGTGGCTCTCACCGCACCGCACGGCCGAGCAGCCCCACAGACCCCTCGGCCTCTCAGAGACATCCCCGCCGTACCGTCCACAACGCTTCACGCATCATTTTAGCTGCTGAAAATAGGCCTCGCTTACCTGCGGACTTAGAGTAGGTATAGTAAATTTGTGCATATATGTACGTGCGTGTTTTACCCCGTGTGTTCATTTCCCATCCAACAGGAGGAACAAGCATGGCTGTGAGATGTGTCGCTGTGTCAAGTGTCCCCCCTTCACCTGCGACAAGCACTGCAGCGATGGCTACCGCCAGAACAGGAAGGGCTGCTCCATCTGCATGTGCAAAGGTAACTGTCGCCCGCCGTCATGTGACTGCAATTCAATCCCAAGTACTGATGATGCGGACCTGCTGTGTGAGTGTGTGTGTGTGTGTGTGTGTGTGTGTGTGTGTGTGTGTGTGTGTGTGTGTGTGTGTGTGTGTGTGTGTGTGTGTGTGTGTGTGTGTGTGTGTGTGTGTGTACCTGTGTGCAGTGGCTTCAAAGTGAGCCTTGTAAAGGACAGAGGACAGGAAACAAGTGTCTGTAATGGGTTAGCGGAGTAGAATTTATGCCATTTTCCATCACAGTTTGGTTTTTGCTGTGCCCTTTTTTCGCTCTTCTGCTGTGAGGACTTTTATGTGCGCCTGTTTTGGTTCCTTTTTATTTAGCCCCACCGTAGGCCCGCATGCACGGCTCTAATTAGATTTCCAAACCTCGCGGTTTCGAGAACGTTATTCGGATGGCATATTTACACTCTGCCACATTTCATAAGACGTGTTTATTTTCCCGTTTCATGCGCGTTATAAATATTTTGGCCTAAAATACACACTTCTGGCTTCTCATATCAACAAACAAGACGGGCGCATCACACAAGACACACGCAAACACACAGGCGAACACAGTCCAAAGGACACTGTGTGTCCGCCTAAAGCTTTTGTCAGGTGAGGAAAAGCAGAGGGAAGTGATTAAACTTGTGTTTTGTTTGTGGCCGAAGCATGAATTGATCGCCGAGGAATAAAGGGCAATAAAGGGAAGATCAGATCACTGGGCCTTGCGAGCACGTCCCTAAGTGAAACCAGAACCACTCTGCAGAGCGCTGTGTGCAAGCTCTAATGAAACTGGACCCAGCACAATAACACTGGATGACTTTACTGTAAATCGTAAAGAGCTGTTCTTAATGAAATTTCCACACTGAATTTACAGGGATTCCTGGGTTGCCTCGCCGCAAAATGTTGCAATTCTTTTTTCTTTTTTGTGCATTTGCACACAGGCCACAACCCCTGTTGAGGGGTCCCGATCCCTCAACTGCGCCGGTAAAGTCTGTTCGTATTTGTGTTTGCAGAGAGTGGCCACGTCCCGAGCACCACCACCACCGTCCCGATGCCCAGCTACTGCCTTACCTCCAACGGGCAGCGCTACCAGGAGGGAGAGAGCTGGCACGACGGCTGCCGCGACTGTTACTGCCACGCTGGGCGAGAGATGTGTGTGCTCATTTCCTGCCCTGTGCCCAGCTGTTCGCATCCTGTCGTCAGAGCTGACCAGTGCTGCCCCACCTGTGAAGGTAGGTTTCCACCCCTTCGGTTCACACACGAACACACACATACGTGCTCACATGCCCATCCACACACACACACACGCACACACACACACACACATACCCGGGTGCCAATTTATGGAGATTATTGTTGGCGCTCATCTAGAATGACATGACGTAAAAGTATATGCAGCTTGTAGTATTTCTCCCATATTCTCCCTGACAAAAAATTATGAAAAATGTAGTTCGGTAGTATAGTTAGTTTTTAGGCAAAACTGGAAGGAACCCTGCGGCTACCTTGTGTATTTGGTAAAGTCACAGAGTTATTTGTAGGGTGTCTGGACTCAGCCTTAGAGATAGGGTGAGGAGCTCGGACATCAGGAGGGAGCTCGGAGTAGAGCCGCTGCTCCTTCGTGTCGAAAGGAGCCAGTTGAGGTGGTTCAGGCATCTGATTAGGATGCCTCCCGGACGCCTTCCTTTGGAGGTTTTCTGGGCACGTCCAACTGGGAGGAGACCCCGGGGTAGACCCAGAACTCGCTGGAGGGACTGCATGTCCAATCTGGCCTGGGAACGCCTTGGGATCCTCCAGGAGGAGTTGGAGGGCGATGAGATGAGATGAGATGAGATGAGATGAGACAAAGTTAAATCACACGTGTTTGGGTTATTCTATTTGATGGTTGGTAACACAACCAGCCTAATTCCAGTTTTAACAGATATTTGCTTCTCAACAGTGTCTGTTTTGATTTGGCTAAGCATGTCTAGTTTTCATTTTATTTTATTTAGTTGGAGGGATGGGGGGCAAAAATATCGGGGGGTGCTCAAGCTCCTCAGCACCCACAGAGCTGGTGCCTCTATGTACACACACACACACCAACAGTCGTTTGTCAATGCACTGTACATGATCCCACCATAGCTTATTCACCCAAAGTCTTTGTTTTCGCTAGCTTACCCTGAGCCTTACACACATTGGCTTCACCTTCCCTGCATTGTTTCCCAGAAAGTGGAACGTACCACACACACACCTTTTCACCCCAGCACCCCTGCATCTCACACAGATACAGAATACGGAGGATTGACTCAGTTGGCTGTTCAAATATTTAAGAGTGAAAGAATGTCTTCATTACTCAGAAGCTACATTCATAGTAGTCAAGTCAAGTCAAGTTTATTTGTACAGCCCAGATCCATAAGGCAGTCCCGAAGGGCCTTACAATCAGTACAACAGTAGATGACATACAGCACACTCTGTCCTTGGACCCTAAACCTGAACGAGGGAAACTCCACAAGAAAAACCTCATGAACAGCAACAGAGCAGGGGTCCCTCTTCCAGGACGGACACATATGCAATAGGTGTCAGATGCTGAAAATACACAAAAATAACAGAATTACACTGTCGTATCATAGCCTACACACAGCAAGGTAAAGTTGAATGCATACAGCTAATGCATCACATTTAGCAAATTTAAATGTGCTGTAGTCACAAGACATCAGGATAACTCTCTACAGATATCCGCTCCTCCTGTCGGACAGAAGAATATTTTAACCCAAATTAGAGATCCCGCTTGAACACTGTCCCACATTGCCTAAGGCAATACTTAAATGATAGAGGTCTCTCATGCGTCCTTGCCCCAGTAAACTAAGCTCCACTTTACTCTGACAGAGCTCACAGATTGCCGTTTTTCCCGGGTTGCTCTCAACTTATCATTCGCAACAGAAGGATGACCTCCTATTCTGTTCTCCGCTGTTCTGTTGCAGATGAGTCGGGCAGTGGTCAGCCGGAGGGGTTGGATATGGTGGTGTGCAGAGCCCCGGGCGGGGAACTCTACGTGGAGGGCGAGACCTGGAATCTGGACGAATGCACGCGCTGCACCTGCAGGAAGGGGCGTGTCCTGTGCGACGTCGAGGTGTGTCCACCTGCTCTCTGCCAGGCACCGACCAGGAGCAAGGACACCTGTTGCCATGTCTGCCAAGGTACCCCCACTTTTCAGTACTGGGAAACAGCAGGCCACAGAGTAAAGGCACTTATTTTCACTATCGGCTTTGACAGGTTTTTGGATCAGATACTAGCAAAAGAATTTTGGCCCTAAATAATTGTGTATGGTGCAGCTTAGCTAGGGATTGCAGTATCCAGGGGTAGTGCGGTATGAAACTGCCTTGGATCTGTTATCAGCATGTGGTTTTAGAGTGTCTTGTGTGTTGCACTGCCGCACCGGACAGTTTTATGTCAAGCACACAGACCCATAAAGAAACCAGCCCAGACCGGTTGAGTTTACATGGGGATCCTTTAGTCAACAGCACATGTGGACGGCTCTCACCCGTTGGTCCATAGCTTGGCTTTGGCTAAGCTCGCTGATGGGGGGGTGGGGTGTCGATTGAGTGCAAAATCGTGATAAGTCACAATGATTTTAGTATCTCAGCATCTCCTCTCAATCGTAATGTTGAGATACAGTGAACAGATGCGGTCAAGAGGTTTGATGTCATGATTTTTACCTCGCTGAATGTTTGAATGTTTTCTCTGGGAAGCGTACTCACATGTTAAGCCTTTATAATACTTGGGGGTTAAAATAAATTCATTTTGCTGTGTATTTTTATATTTTTTGTATGTTGTGCTCTTCATATTTCACTGTAGGAAAGAGGGGATAAGAGCCTTCAAAACATTGCATTATCGAATTGAAATATTTGTTACATCATGATGTTTGAAAAATTACAATATGTATTGAATCAGCACTAAAATTTCCCCTTAATACTGAACCGGGGGGGGGGGGGGGTACCTGCCGATTCCCAACCTGACCAGATCTGTGCCGTTCTCCCAGCCATGGGAATACACTTAAACGCTGGTGTATAGGCCTACAGAAAACTACGCAAATGTTTTATTTAGAAGAGCATGCAAACATATACACTTGCATGTCCTCGGCATTCCTAAGCATGTGCCCCACAAATCAGAGCTGCATGACTGCTCCTGGGAGCCCCTCCTCGGGAATGCCAGACCCCCTAATCACGACATCTCTCCAGACAAAAGCAGATTGTCAGAGGCCAACCTTTGATATATGTATGGGCCTGGTCACCAGGAATGTAGGGATAGCATACATCTCGGTGACAGGCGCTGTGATGAATGTACAGTAGTGTGGGCCATTGTGTACACTCCAACTAAGGCCTCACTCCTGGGGAGCCCATTGATCTTTATGCCTCCAAGTGCCTGATGAGAGAAAGAGATAAGGCTAGAGAGAATTATCTGACAGTCACCGTATGTTCGCAAATCACAAGAACTCTGTTTGTGTTTAACATACAGTAAAAGCACCTTATCTTGAACGTAGCCCCGAGGGCCCAATAACCCCTGTGAGTTGAGATGGTTATATTGCAGGAAGTGCGGTAGTCCCTTTTTTTTTTTTTGTTGAACCTAAATGCTACTTTGACAAAATCAGGCCTTTTCTTGCCTTTGAAATGGGACAGCCTTACAAGCAGCGTAAGAGCTTTGAGCTTACATTGCCAAGTCCCATTAGGTGAGACGAGAGCCTGGAATCTAGGTTTGCCATAAAGGCCTATCTCAAACTTTTATCCCGAAAGTGTTTTGACGTAATTGACCCTATTTACTCGTGTCGTCAACGCAGAGAACCAGAGCTCCTTGTTGCCAGTGAACACCAGCCAACAGGAGTACTGTATAACCAGCGATGGGGACGTGCTGCTGGCAGGAGACTCTTGGAAGGCCAATGCCTGCACCAGTTGCACCTGCAACAACGGCACCATTCAGTGCTTCTCTCAACGCTGCCCGGCCGCCAACTGTAGAGTGCCCGTCCTACGCAAGGGCCAGTGCTGCCCGCACTGCCTCGGTGAGTGTGTGGGACCTATGTTTCCTCGACGGGATTCAATCCGAGATGGAGTCTCTCGGGGGGAAAACATCTTTGCCAATGTGGTGCCCGCATTTCCCATTTCACTTGTCACCGTGCATTTTCGTCTCAATATTTTTTTGCAATCTAGCAATGCTAAATTAGTTTTGCTACTCTGGTTGATATAACAGCCAGATGTGGCAAAGGTAAGAGCTGAGAAAAACCCCTGTTAATCTTGCAATAAAAGAAGTTACCTTACAAGTATATGATGGGAACAAGTTACAGCCTGCTGATGGGAAAATTATAATTCCAAATATAACGTATTGAAAAGGTGGCATAGGTGAGGCTCTGTTTGGTTTTCAGTCTGGGTGAATGCATGTGTGTGTGTGTATGTGTGTGTGGGTGTGTGTGCGCTTCATTAAGGCTAGCCACTGTGGCGCTACATGGGCAAAAACAGTCATTTGCAGTAACATTCCACGTGACATACACAGTCCCGCTCAGAGTGAAAACATTCCTTGGGCATCCGCACATTCACACGTGTTTCCTGTCTCCGAATGAATCGGCCCTCGCCACTCTCTATGGCAGCACAGGAAGGCAAAGCTCCATGTCAGCTTTTCCTATAGAGGAAAACCTCAGCATAGGCCTCCATTGTTCACCCTGATATGTGGCCGGTTTCACCAGCCCTTTGTATTGGTTATTTGCCTGGTGGAAAACACAGCTTTTACGTAATGCCTTCACAAAGGGCTACAGAGGACGTTAAGAAGACAAATCCTGTAAACACACGGTATTGACGGGGACTCTGGAGACTGTACAATAACTCCCTATTATAATTATTCATAGCCAGAGTCTGTTTCAATTATGTCATTCATGTGTGCGACTAACGGGGATTTTCCCCCCCCTTTTTTGCTGTGGTTGTTATGAGCAGAAATGACGACGACATCGGTGCCAGTGATCATGTCCACCAAAGGCCCCAAGACCAGCGTCGTCACTGCCGCCACCACCACCACAACCACCCCCACCACAGTGGAGAGTGCTGCATGGATTACCACTGTCACTGTGCCCCCCATCATCCCTTCTACAGGTGACAACCACATTTCCTCCATACTCGTTTACTAAATATCCAGCCTGTACCCTCCCTAAAGTACACAAAAAACCCATCTTAACCCCCCCTCCATTATTCATCCCCTCTATTAAGTTATGTAGTAATGAGCTCATTCTAAGTATTTGGCATCACTCCCCTGAACAGCCCCACCAGCCCACAGTGAGTGTTTACACTGGTGAGGGGGGGCCATGGGGGGAGCTTGATAAACTAGCGAAATGTATACTGACACATGCTGACCCCAAATGATAATGATGAATGGATGAGGCCTAAACAATAGCGCTTTTTGGACTCTCAGTGTAAAGTTTTCTCTGTGTGACATACCAGGCTGGGATAATTGCCAAACATTGAGCAAGGACGTAAGCTGCTTTTCATTTAGGTTGGTCTGATGAGAGATACAGTAATGGAAATACTAGAAGGCGGGACAATTTTGTGCGCAGTCTGTGTAGGGAGGGACACTTGATAATGATACTTTCTGATGGTCTCCCACAGATGCGCCAGGCGAGAACTACCCCAGCCAGACGGAGATGACCCTTATCTACCAATCAGCCGCCTGGATACTGGCAGGTCTCCTGCTGGCCATCCTCATTTTCCTCATCATTGCGTTGCTCATCAACAGGAGGATGAAGTGGGTGCAGATGTCCTGCTACAGCGCCCCCAAAAAGGTAAAAGAGATATTTGTACGATACCCTAATCAGCCAATGATTTCAGCCTAAGCGATGGGATCCTAAGTGACATGTGAGCTGAACCACGCTGAGTCTCTCTCTAGAATACATTATCACCACTTATCATCTTTCAATGGTATTGAATCGGGATGAAATTTGAATATTGCCATATTTTCATGCACAATTTTGTTATCTAAATCCATTATAATATGGGCGTCTGGGTAGCATAGTGATCTATTACGTTGCCTACCAACACGGAGATCGCCGGTTCAAATCCCTGTGTTACCTCCGGCTTGGCACAATTGGCCGTGTCTGCGGGTGGGAAGCCGGATGCGGGTATGTGTCCTGGTCGCTGCACTAGCGCCTCCTCTGGTCGGTCAGGGTACCTGTTCAGGGGGGAGGGGGAACTGGGGGGAATAGTGTGATCCTCCCACGTGCTATGTTCCCCTGGTGAAACTCTTCACTGTCAGGTGAAAAGAAGCGGCTGGTGACTCCACATGTATTGGAGGAGGCATGTGGTAGTCCGCAGCCCTCCCCGGATCAGCAGAGCGGGTGGAGCAGAGATCGGGACGGTTCAGAAAATAGGGTAATTGGCCAAGTACAATTGCGGAGGAAAAAGGGAGGGATCCCCAAAAAATAAATATATAACTAAATCCATTATAATGAGAATCTGTAACCTGAGCTTTCTCAAGAAATGTCTGAAATAGTTGAGGGAGTACTTTTTGAAAGGTTCTGGTTCGATATTACACTTTACATAACCGAAAAAATCCAATGTGATGAACCTTGGTCGGATTCTTAAACATGGATTTTTTTTCATATGGAGGCAGATATCATGATATATATTGATATTGTGTAAAATTTCCTATGATTATTGTGGTATTGTCCGGTACTTCACACACTTCGACATGTTGACATTGTCAATCTGTAAATGGTTCAGGAGGAATTTTCCTTGAGCTCCTGCTCCTGCCTGTGATCAAGCTGTCATAACGTTACATAACATTAATAATGTTCCCTCACTAGATTCCTACTGAGCGCTTTGTGCTGGAAGCAGACATGTCACATCTGTTAAAAAAATTCACATAGCTTTACTATTCTCACATGAAATAAAGTTGTAGCGCCACAGAAACTTGTAATTCGTCACATTAGATTTTGTCCAGTCATCTCCTGTGGTCCTGACTTGGCAGTCCCCAAGCCAACATGGAAACAGGAAGCAGGTACATGAAACAGGACTGTACAGACAGGTGCCAGAAAAACAATTTGAACATAAAACCCAGGGAATTTTACATTTTCTTTTCCCTCCCTTAGACAGTAATTCTGAAGAAGCATGTCAACAAGAACTCGGTGGTCTACATGGAGCCGTCCAAGGAGAACAAGTTTCAGAATGTGAAGAACGACTGTGGCATCATCAACCTCTCCCAAGAGATGAGCTCCCCATGTGGGGAGAGGATGACCATCCCCAGGGCCAAGCTGAGCATGAGCAACAACAGGGTGTCGCACTAAAGACCCCCCCCCCCCGCCGCAACACAGCACCTCACCCCGGCTGTTATTGATGGATTCAAGGTGATTTATTAAACAACGCACCGTAGCTAGCTAGCTAGCTAGCTACACACACCTTGGGTGACGCCTCTTTCCCCTCCCTTACTTCATGTGACAGTGAAACGAAAAGCCTCTTCCAAGAAAAAAAAAAATCAAGTGACCTCTGTTCCTTTTAATGTGTTCATATTTTTCTGTGTTTGGACCTTTGCCATGGCCCATTTGGTGGCATGATGAGAAACTGGGAGATAACGAAGGTGGAGGTGAAAGGATGGATTAAGAAAGGACACTGCCACTTTGGGCCCTACTTTAACCACAGAAAAAGAGGCATTCAGAGCGGTTCCTCTGCCAGAGACGGTCTTCGACTGCGAACGTTGGAATATCACCACCTATAAGCTGATAAGAGGAATATTAAAAGCTTTAGGACAGGGGTTTGGGTTGTAGTTTAAATTAGCGTTGAGGAGCTGGTCATTGGAGTGCAGCGGTACTTGGTGGAACTCATCATTAAGAGAGGAGGATTATTAAAAAAAAATTGGTTTTTTTCCCAGTTGGATCAAATTGAGCTGGATGGGAGGTTAAGCAAGCATTTATCATGAGAAGCCAACAGACTTAACAGGCCAACAGACCCCAAACTCTTGCTTTTGAAAGTTTGGGTTCCATTGTAGTTTTTTTTTTTTTGTATATTTATACAGTATTTGTATTAGTTGTAGTGTTGCTTTTGGCCACCATTTGTTTTAGTATGGGTGTCTCCATGGTGGCCATATTGAAACATTTCCAAATGGCAGTCCAACCCCCCAACAAGTCCACAGGAGTGGTTTCTAACCTCACGTGACACGAGTCATTCCATTCAGAAAAGTCTGACAATAAACCATACCGCCAAATGATGAACCATGTGAATCATACTCTGCCTCAGTAAAGTCTGCCGTACGGCAGCCAACAGCCTTCATCCTTCCACACCAGCTCCTCCACCTTGGCTCTTCTGGAGGAATCGGCCCATCAGTCATACTTACTTAATCTCAGACCGGCAGACTTGAAATTGAATTGGAGTGATGTTCACCCGGAGAGAATGTTATTTTATAGCCTGCAGAGAAGACAAAATGGTGCCAGACTGTTGATCTGGCCCGATGAGGAATGTCTTTGATACCAAGCCTCACCTCATAACTATATTTACAGCTGTGTGTGGAGCTACTGCTCCCACAGAATGTTAGCAATGGTTAGTAATCATCCTTTTAAAAAAAAGAAGAAAAAAAGCCTTTATTTCATAGCCTTGTGTATTTTCTTTGTTGACATCTTGTTTTGCATTTAATATTTTGTTTGCTGGCCCATATATATATATATATATATATATATATATATATATATATATATACACACACAAGAAAAAAATAATATATTCACACATTCAGATGATCAGATTGTTTTGTACAGTATACGGTTATCACCGGTGGTTGTTATCAGCTCTTCATGTGCAAGAAAGAGGAGGCAAGGTTATGAACGTCTTGCAAGAGCCCGCGAGTAAGTGTAAAGAATGGTACACATTACGATATCAGAGCATGTTCAAGAGACATGGCACTTTTCTAAAAGGACCCAGTGTGGTTTTTTCTTTTTTCTTTTTTTGTAGAAAGCCCCACTGCAGGATTCTTTGGCGGATAACGGCCCTAATCGGTGGATTTGATAGGCATATAAGGGCATATTAAGGACTCGGAGATGTTAAACCACTCGAATGAACATGCTGTTGCGGCAGAGACTGGGCTTCATTGCCAGCCTGATGAAAAGATGGGATCTGAAAAGCGTTTCAGAAACAAGCTGCCGTTTCATAGGAAGGATTTCGGAGCAGATTTTCTCAAAATTCATTGCCAGTTTTCTCAATACAAAGACCATTGCGATGCCAAAATTGGTCGGAGACCAATTTATATTGAAGTTCTTTTTTTTGTAACTCAGTAGATTTGTGTCTGTTTGAATCATGAACATGTGCTTTAAAATGAAGAGACGACTTTGTAAAAGCTTACGCAGTTCTTTGTTCTTCTTTGTGTAAAAAAAAAAAGGTAGTTTAAATTAGTAGGACAGAAAATATTTTATTTATTTTTTCACATAGATTTATTTATTAATACTATAGTTTGAGAAGTTTTTTTCTTTCTTTTCTTTTCTTTTTTTTTTAAAATGAACTTTGGTAGCCAAAGCTGCTGTACATTTTAGATGATGTAAACCATTTACCATTTCTATCTGCTTTATTCTGTTCACGCTTATTTATTTCACTGTTGCAAACTCTGTAAATATGTTTCCTAGATGATGAACTGTAACATTTACACTTATTTTGAAAAATAAAATGTGTGAACCAAACCACTGATGATACATAAGCTATGGATCCAAGAGGGTTGGGGGCTCAACAACCCCTGCAAGGACCATGATATCTTCTGTCCTAACTTCACTTGCAGGTTTGGAGGTTTAGGGACATCTGGTTCTGGCCTTGTGCTCCTAATGGGAATCAATTTTCTCTTTGTTCCCCTAAATAGGATTGTTTTCTCCTGCTTGGCATTGGTTTCACCCTTATCGGAGTTTCACAGGCAGATATATTGAGTGTGTGTGTGTGTGTGTGGGGGGGGGGGTGTAGTTTTCCTCCAGGGGCTGCTGCACGCTTCAGGCGAAGTACTGTTCTTAATGTCGGATAGTGATGGAAACTCCTTTCTGATATTTGGATTGGGGTTGGGGTTTGTAGTCTACATTTTGTTTGCAAATTTCTGAAACCAACATTACGATGTCTACACCAACCTTCCACAGCAACTGGGCAAGTGTGCTTGAGTGTTAAAACGGACTTTCAAGTGTTCTACGAATTCAATCTGTTCATTCTTCGCACAGCTACTTCCACTACCGTGTCGACCGCTCACCATGAATAGCTTCAAGGAGGGTGTCCAGGTGGCGTGGTGGTCCATTCTGTTGCCTACCAATACAGGGATCGCTGGTTTGAATTCCCGTGTTACCGCCGGCTTGGTCAGGTGTCCCTACAGAGACAACTGGCCGTGTCTGCGGGTGGGAAGCTGGATGTGGGTACGTGTCCTAGTCGCTGCACTAGCGCCTCCTCTGGTTGGTCGGGGCGCCTGTTAAGGAGGGGGGGATGAGGGAATAGCATGATCCTCCCATGTGCTATGTCCCCCTGGCAAAACTCCTCATTGTCAGGTGAAAAGAAGCGGCTGGCGACTCTACATGTATTGGAGGAATCAGGTGGTAGTGTGCAGCCCTCCCGGGATCGGCAGACAGGGTGGAGCAGCGACTGGGACAGCTTGGAAGAGTGGGGCAATTGGCCGGACACAATTGGGGAGAAAAAGGGGGAAAAATTAAAAAAAATAAAATGAATGACTTCAAGGAAAAACTCTTGAGTGTTTGCCTTTCGCCTTGCGTTTGTCTCTCAACTCATGATTACAAAGACTTGCTGTTTATCGTCCCATCCCCCTCTGTAAGATGGACAGCTTCTCGCTCTAAATTCGACTTTCGCCGTTTGGAAAAGGTACGGTTGACTTTGCTGCCCAATGTAGTGGGACAATGAAACATGCAAACTAGTTCGTTTGGAGCATTAAAAACACTTTAGACTTCACTACTTCTACCCTGATGAAGAGCAAGCGGGTGCACGCAGACCTCTCATGCTTTAGTGGGGTCATAAGACGCACCGGAAAAGGCTGAGCCATGCAGGCCAGACCTGGCAACCTGGATAATCCTCAGCGAAGACCGCCGCCGTCTCAACTTGTCCGTCAGCAGCTCGCTCATAAACTTCAAAGTGAGGAGGCTTCTCCGGAAGGATCCATTAAGTAGACACAAGGGTCCGTTTCCCAGGCCATGATTATGTTAAATATTGCATTAAAATGTCCACTATACATAGAGACTCAATAGAATAGCAATGTTAAACATTATTTTTCTTTTAAACTGCTCAAAAAGCTAACTTGATGAAGTGAAGTGTACCACAGCATTAGTCTCTACTGAGCAATAACAGGGGTCATGGGTAAACACTGCAATAATAGGGATAAGTATACAATCTTATGAGGTAACATTCAATGTACTGCTGTATCTAATTAGCGGTATTCTCAGCAGGGTCCAAACGGCTGTGTTTTTATGAATGCACTCATTCATCATACTTGCATCCCTATATAACAGAAAAAAACAATAGCCCAATAAGGTAAAATAGTGATTTATTTCTGATATTCTATCACTTTTTCAAAATGAAAGATTCTTGTATTGATGACAAATAGTCTTTAACGGACAGCCCTTTGTGTATGAAATATGATTGTTTTTTTTAAGGCAGTAAAATCCAGTAGACTTCTTGTCTACTTTATGAAATGAGAGGAATGTGGGGCAGAATGGATGACTGTAGGTCCAATTCAACATTTTAAAAAAAGATAAAATAAAATAAAATAAAATCTGTTCTTTTGGGTAACATGGTATATAAAGCCATCACTGTCCGGAACTGTTCTGCCTGAGGTTGACTGGAGTCAATGAAAGACTTGTATCCCTGGAAGAGATGGGAAGATCTGGGCCAGGCCTTTGCTTTCAGAGGAGGACCTTGTAGTAGTCTTCTCTGTAGCTGTACAAGACCACCACAGCCACCCTGTAAGAGCACACCAACATCAGTCAGACACAAAACAGGGTGTCCAAGAGGTTACACAGCCGGTAATTGGAAAGTCATAGGTTCAGTCCCTGCAACAGCCAAAATGTGTTGAGTCAGCTTTTCTTCTTATGTGCCCTTGCACAAGTCACCGAAGCCCAAAGTCACTCTGGGTAATGGCATCCCCTAAATGCCTTAAGGTTTTTCTTCTTCTTTCGGCTTATTCCCTGTTTCCCAAGGGTCACCACAGCAGATTTGATAGTTTCCATCGGTACCTTGTGAGGGCACGGCACCGATGGCGGTCTTGTCAATCCGCATAATGATTAGGCAAAATTTTACATCGCATGCCAAAATGCCTTACGGTTAAAACGACAAAAACCTGCCGGTCTTATCAAATGTTTTCACAGTAAGAACTTCAGAGGACATGCAGAAAATTATTTCTTGCATCCTGCCTTTTGAATACTGAGTTAACCAATTAAGCAAAAAAATCTCTAATTACCCTAATGGTCCATTATCTGAAGGTTTATTGTAAGTACTCGCTACTCTAAACGCCACTGGAGATAATAACCTAGCAGGTGGCAGGTTATGAGCCCGTTTTGAAGGTACACATGAAAGTTTGTTCTCGGTATTTAGGCCGAAAATAAAGATTAATGACTGTGGGCCCCTTGGGATACATTTGGTTTATGGGTCTTGCTGTAGCCAGGTGACTGCCGTATACTGTGGCCTCTGGCCCGCTCATACGGTCAGTGCCACCAGTGCCCGACATCCAATGAAAACATCCAAACAAGCACATAAAAAAAAACCACACCCTGAATAAATCCATTGTTAGCCAGCCTCCGTGATACTCATTTATCAGTACGGACCTTCAAATCAGTGGCAAATGAAAAATTCATCAAGGGCAGGAAATTGAAAACGACTGCTCTCGAGAGGCGGACCGGAAGCTGGGGAGAGTGGCTCTGATTCCTTTTGTTGCTGTCCCATTCATAAAAGAGAAAATCCTTCAAATCCCACTCCGGGCTGCTCTCTTCGGGGCATTTGCTAGCGTCGCAGGATCGGAAGCTCCTAACGGAGAGGCTTTAGCCTCCTGCTGCCTGGGAGACTGGAAATATTAACCACTTTACCCACAACCACAGTAAAAGTCGAAGCATAATGGTAACCCACCCACTGCACTAAAAACTATCTGTCGCTCAAATCAGGTTTCTTTTTTTGAGAACTAGACATCAGAAGACCAAACAAGGCAAAGCCTCTGCCAGATTTCACCTCAGGAAATAGGATCAGCGGAGGATTTGATGTTCTACAGGCAGTAGTTATCCCGCTAACAACCTCTTTTGAAGACCTGAGTGTCACTCTTACACCTGGGGTGTATGGGCTTGGTCAGGGCTTTGGTGTGGCGGCTTCCCATAAAAGGAGGTCTGCCTTTTTTTAAAGGCTTTTTTTTAATGTCCTCCACTGTCTGCCTCAGGTTTCACGATTTTTCTTTTTTTCTTCTTTTTTTTTTAATGAAAAATGCAAGTCAGAGCTTGACTTGGGGCTTTTGGGAGTGCATAAAAGCAAGGCTGTGGGGGTGACTTCATCTGCTCTACAAGGGGTCCAACTAAAGCTCGGCAAACTAAAATATGTCCACGTTGCTCAGAACGAGACTGTTTTGGGCGACAAACACAGACACACACTGTAACGCACCTTTTAACAAGTTTGAAATGATGTATCTGCTCACAGATGGACTTGAGGTAGCGCTGCTTAGGAAGGTGAGACAGCAGATGCTTTACACTGACGTTAAACTGGTCTTCGCTGTCAAACTGGGGAGAGAAAAAGAGCAAACACAGACCAGCAATGAGTTTTTAAAAAACATTTTACTTTTTTTTTTTTGCTTTTAAACACATGAACAAATGTACCAACCGGGTAAGTTAAAAGGAAGCAATATTTTTTTGTTTTGGATTTTTTCCCCCCCCTTTCTCTCCCCAGCCAATTTCCCCACTCTTCTGAGCCATCCCAGTTGCTGCTCCAACCCCTCTGCCGATCCGGGGAGGGCTGCAAACTACCACATGCCTCCTCCGATACATGTGGCGTTACCAGCTGCTTCTTTCCCCCTGACAGTGAGGAGTTTCGCCTGGCGGATGTAGCACGTGGGAGCATCACACTATTCCCCCCTAAACAGGCGCTCCGACCACCCAGAGGAGGCGCTAGTGCAGCAACCAAGACACATAGCCATCCTCTTCCTCCCCCCCCCCCCCCCCCCCTCAAGGATAATGGAGTGTTATCCCTGGCAGACAATTTGTAAATGTGAAAACTACATCTAATTTCTGGTTTGCCGCGGCTGTTGGTGGGCTACAATGAAGTAAGTCATTGTATAAGAACATGTGAATACATACATACAGCTACTATATGTATGCCACTGAACACCATCTAAAGACTGCGATGCAATTCATGTTTTTTTTTCCTCCACACAATTTCAGCCATATTTCAGACTGCTCATAGTTATGACTGCTAATGGGGTGTTTTCCCTCCTACATTACACACATGCACACACACACACACACACACACACACACACACACACACACACACACACACACACACACACACACACACACACACATAGAGGGAGCGATAATGTTGAAGATTATGGTTGTTTCCCTTTAACTACTTGAAGGGACGTACTTTAAGCGGTTGACAGACGTAATGACATTATCATTATGTCTGTCAAGCAGTCTTCAAAGAGGTGAACTACTCTGCAGAGCAGAGAAACCATCTAACAGTGTGGTGGATTTTTTTTTCCCTGTAGGAGTTGAGGCTGGAGAACATGAGAATGCAGAATAAAGACGTTGTCCAGAGCAGCTAGTATCCAAAACACACGTGGAATACTTTACCAAGTCGATGACTGTGGAAGTGTTTCAAACATCTGTAATAAACGACAGTGAGTATGAAAGATTGACCTGTGGTTTTAAGAATCCACATGTTGTGTACAAAGCCATATTTGCAAGGTTAAAAGAATGCATGGGAGCTAATTGAGATGCTGGTTATCGGCCCTGCAAGAAAAAGTCCCCTTTATGACCAAGAAACGGTGTCTCTAGACAACTGTGTGATCTCCCAAAGTTCCACAGCCAAAAATCTTGGTGTTATTTTTGATCAATCCCTATCATTTGAATTTCACAAAGAAATCACCAAGGCTTCCTTTTCCACCTACAAAACACTGCCAAAATCCGGTGTTTTCTTGTCCATGGCTGATGCTGAGATTCTGATCCATGCTTTTGTTTCCTCCAGATTAGATTACTGCAATGTCCTTTTTTTCTGGCCTGTCACGCACTAGTACTAAAAATCTTCAGCTCGTTCAAAATGCTGCTGGTAGAATATTAAAACAAAAAATTTTGACCACATCATGCCGATTCTAGCCTTCACTGGCTACTCATTCATGCTAGATCTGACTTTAAAGTGCTACCTTTAACCTATAAAATACTAGAGGGCTTGCCCCTCATATTTGTCAGCTCTTATACAGCCGTATGTACCTTCCCGTGCCCTTCGTTCTGAAGGTGCAGGCCTCCACTCTGTACCTAGAGTTAAGAAGCAGTCTGTAGGCTGCGGAGCCTTCTCTTACCATGCCCCTTTCTTTGGGACAGCCTCCCAGCCACCATCAGAGAATCTGACTCAGTCGACTCTTTCACATCTAAACTGAAAACCCATCTGTTCTCATTAGCTCTCAGCTAGTTGTCTTGGTTTTTTTTGTGTGTTTTTTTTTTTGGTAGCTTGATTTCCTTCTGAGCTTTGTCACAACTATCCTTTCGGGAGGGTCTCAGTCTCCATGTAGTTGTAACTGTAGGTCTTAGCAGTAATCTCTTGGTTTTGTCCTGTCGATGACAATGTTCCTAGACTTTCTGAATGCATCGCACTGTTCTGACCTTCTGTTTGTATCTCTGAGCACGTGTGCCCATGTTGTGCGTCTGTCCCCCCCCCGTCTCCGTCTCTCTCTTTCTCGCTTTCCAGGACAGCTTTTCTTCCTTTATGGACTGTCTGATGACCATGGTTAATCTCTCTCTCTCTCAACCGCCTGATGACGTCGGAGCCTGTTTGTGATGTGTCCTGTTTTCCCTTGGTCACAGTCCCACCCTCCTGGAGATTTATGCTATTGCTTATGCTGTTCTTGTTCAAAATTGCTTTCATGTTATTTGTTTTAGCTATGACAACTTCTGCGTCACTCTCATCACTTCTCTCATCTTCTTTCTCTCTTTGAATGCTGTGTCGAAGTCTGCCTCGCCTCTCGTGTGCATGTTAAGTCTATTCTCTCTGCAGGGCCCCACTGAGCAGAGCTGGGTTAGTGGCACGGGGTTCTGCCGGCTCTTGACTGCATCTGTGGGGTTTCTGACGTTGTCTTGGATGAAAACCGATTCAATAAAATTTGCCTTGCACTCTCTTTACAAGATTATTACCCAGCACATTTAGATTTGCTGAATTTTATGCATTGTGTGTATTCTACATTGCCTTTCTCCATGTAATCTATGATGTTGCATTATAATTGTTATTTTTGTGTATTTTGTGCATTTGACACCTATTTCATGTCTGTCTGTCCTCGAAGATGGATCCCTCCTCTGTTACTCTTCTTGAGGTTTCCTCCATATTTTTTTCCCCGATAAGGTTTTTCTTGTGGAGTTTTTCCTCATTCAGATTTAGGGTCCAAGGATAGAGGGTGTCGTATACTGGTGTATACTGCACTGATTGTAAAACCCTTCAGGACTACCTTGTGAATTTGGGCTATACAAATAAACTTGACTTAGCTTGCATTGGTCCTGCAATGATTGTGTGACATGGGATAATTGGCCACATTTGAAGCAGGCTTTTCCTGGTGGCCTGGCTATACCCACTGTGTATTGTCATGTGTTTTATATGTATACTAGAACATGTTTTCTTTGACAAGTTTGCTGTGACGGGCCTGACCGTATAGGTGGTCCATTCATTGCGTCGTGAAGGGGAGGCTTTTACTTATACAACAGTGGTGTTAACAGTGCTTTTTTCATCTTTCCTTATGTTTCTTAACTCAATATAACTTAAGTCCTCCCCCTGATGGAAACCAGGGGTTTTGTGGGTGTAGTTCTGGTCAGGAGTTTGGAATGTGAATATTAACACCTATTCAGCGTGTATTTTGTCAGCTCTGAGTGTGTGTGTGTGTGTGTGTGTGTGTGTGTGTGTGTGTGTGTGTGTGTGTGTGTGTGTGTGTGTGTGTGTGTGTCTGCACATGCAAGACTGGTGAGAGGATAATGAACTGAGGGCAGTTAAAGACTAAGCCGGCCTTGTTGGTGCTGGAAAATAGTGCGGGTGTTCCCTAACCTATCCCCACCCCAACCTCCCGCCTCCTTCCTTAGACAAGGGTGTATGGAAGGAGACGGGATCCCCTCTTCCTGTGCAGGACCCTGACCTCTCTGGGCTTCTCCTTCCACCTCTCCCTCCCCTCTACCCTTCGTAAGGAATGTCGCCTTTTATTGACTCTGCAGTGTTCATGATAAGGCCAATAAGGAACCAACCTCCAGAGACAGGAAGTTGATGAGTGTTTCCCTCTGCAGGTCCACCTGTGGCAGGAAAGCATGCAGGTGGAGGAGAGATTAGGATACACACCAAAACAATAGAAACGTTATCACACACTGCGCACCAAATCCACATACTGTCTACAGCGCAGCATAACACATACACACACACACACACACACACACACACACACACACACATGCATGTTTCCTGAGGGAAATAGCTGCTGGTTGTGTTGCGAACTGACACATTCTTCCTCAAAATTTCCTCCCATGCTCCAAGCGGCGGTACAAAGGACATGGAAACCTGCCAGCAACAGGTTACGCAGTTTATTTACACACTCTGCTGCTACAATTTGGCCATACTTTAAACAGCAGAAAATGTGATTTTAGTTCCACTTTCACAACATTCTCACCATGAGCCTGAAAGCAATGATTGTCCCGTTTGCGGGAAATTATGGAACTATTGGCTCTGGGCTTTTGTCATGGGAAAACAACTGCTGTTTTGTTCCATTCTGACCTACAGGCAGGCAGACAGACAGGCTGCTGACACGCGACAAGTCTGATTTACGGGCCTGTGTAAATTCATACTGGCATCAAAGCGGATTGTGCCTGTTAGGTTTCAATAAGTTGTCCTCAACGCCGTACTGCTGACAGGACCCAGAGACAAACAAGGAATGACAACGTTTATTTGGACGGTGTGGCAACGGGGATAAACAACAAGACAAGCAACAATCATTTACTCTAAGAATACATCATCGCAAACTCAACACAAATAAGTCGAATATAGTGGCCATTTTTAACCTGTTCCCTCAGCACACAGGCTGCCTTCTGTTTTGTGTTTATTGTTCTGCACCGACAAGTGGTTTCGCAGCGATTTTACCTCCAGCAGGGAACTTCAATGGAAGGCGAATAACTATATGAGGGACGCTGCCATTGATGTTTGCTATTTCAGCTATCAAAAGCCCTTTCCCTCACTCTGTGATTTCACACATGGATTAAAGAGATAAGGAGTGATAATAAGGGAAGAAAGGGCTTGGATGCATGACAAACAAACAAATGACTTACTCCCAGAACTTCTATGTCATTGCTCTTGTTCTGCAAATTGCTCCCAAGATTCTGCAATCTGGTTTGGATCTGAAAAACAGATTTGAAAGAGTGAAAGAAAGGAAAGGATAAGAAGGGGAGCAGGAAGAAAAAAAGAGGTATATAATTGCTACCATGACCTAAATGAACCAGAGGGAAAAAAACAAAAAAAAAACAAAAACAATTTAGCCTCACGTACGCAGTCCTTCACCGTGAAAGCCAACGGGCTTTAACAGCAGTGGACTGGCCTCAGGTTAATTAAAGATGCACCATGTTGTCAGTGCTATTATGCTACTATGCTCTGGTGCTTGACAAAGCAGACAGAAAGAGATGAAAACAAGACAGAAAACAAGATGTTGAGAGAGAGAGAGAGAGAGAGAGAGAGAGAGAGAGAGAGAGAGAGAGAGAGAGAGAGAGAGAGAGAGCGAGACATACAGAGAGAGAGAGAGACATACAGAGAGAGAGACATACACAGAGAGACAGATACAGAGAGACATACAGACAGAGAGAGACAGATACAGACAGAGAGATACAGAGAGACAGATAAAGAGAGAGACAGATTTAGAGAGACAGATACCGAGAGAGATACTGAGCAAGAGAGAGAGAGAGATACAGAGAGAGACAGCTACAGAGAGAGAGACAGAGATACAGAGAGAGAGACACACACAAAGAGAGGCATACAGAGAGAGGGAGAGCTAGAGAGAGAGATACAGAGAGAGAGAGAATAAACCAACATAGTGGTAATCCATATCTGAAGGAAAGAGTCTTCCTGGAAGAGACAGCAGAGTTCCATTGAAGAATTTAAGGCTGGAAAGTACTTGGTCTATGGATCTTGTGGAGTGTTATGGAACTAGGTAAGGAACTGACACTATGACACTATGTGTGTGTGCGTGTGTGTGTGTGTGTGCTTGCTTGCATGCATTTGTGCCAGTCTGACCTGAGTCTCATAGCGTCGTCTAGTGCTGGCAGAAACCTTCTCTGGGCTGATGACATTCACATTCATGGTGCTGCTGCTCCCATGCTGCTCTGATGAGCCTGCACACAGCACATAAATCAACAGGAAAGGACTCACCATTATTTCCCCATTTTATCCAAATTTGTCATGTTTTCAGCCAAATTATTCAAACTGGGACAGCACAGCCCAAAGGCACAACACCCAAATCCCAGAGATGACTTTGACAGCTGCCCTTGTCAAATCATTTTTCATACTAATGAGAACAGTGTGAAATCACTTATGATTGCTTCACTGATGGACTCACTGAAAGGCACTCTGAGTGAGTACAAGTTCCTAAAATGTAAATGCCGCATTTGGAGCAATCACTGTGTATCTCAGATATGTGTCATATGTGTCATTACAAGTACAGTGTAAGAAATACACTGTACCTTTTATTTAAAGCACATCAGGTGCTGTATGGAAAATAAGGGGATGGATGAACAGAGGTTTCTAGAGCTAGTAGATAGATGGTTCCATTGTATTACAACACTGGTCTTATTTTTTGTGGTTTTTGCTATCGTCCATATCAGTTATATCATATTACCGGCTTCATTGTGGAGATTTTGGACACCAGACCACTGCTGGCCACAACTTTACAAAGGCGATTTATGGTGCTGCGAACACAATCCCTAAACCTGTCTTCTCAACAACAACAAAAAATCCCTAGTGTTTTGGTTAGATTGTGTACAGGATTTACCATTAACTAAGATTTCTCAGTTACACTGGCCGGGGAGTTAGTTGATGAGTTCTACTACCTACTTACAAATTAAACCAGGAGGTAATTTGGCAATGTGATCAACCACTGGACGTTTCAAGTAATAACTTTTAATTACATAGTTAAGTTAATTGGGTTGGGGGGGTGCCCAGGTGGCGTGGTGGTCTATTCCATTGCCTACCAACACGGGGATCGCCAGTTCGAATCCCTGTGTTACTTCCGGCTTGGTTGGGTGTCTCTACAGAGACAATTGGCCGTGTCTGCGGGTGGGAAGTCAGATGTGGTATTGTGGGTATGTATCCTGGTCGCTGCACTAGCGCCTCCCTCTGGTCGGTCGGGGCACCTGTTCAGGGGGGAGGGGGAACTGGGGGGAATAGCGTGATCCTCCCACGGGTTATGTCCCCCTGGCGAAACTCCGCACTGTCAGGTGAAAAGAAGCGGCTGGTGACTCCATATGTATCGGAAGAGGCATGTGGTAGTCTGCAGCCCTCCCTGGATCAGCAGAGGGGCTGGAGCAGCGACCGCGACGGCTCGGAAGAGTGGGGTAATTGGCCAAGTACAATTGGGGAGAAAAAAAAAGGGGGGGTCCAAAAAAAGTTAATTTGGTTAAATTGGACTTGTTGAAACATGTCTGACCCTGTATTCTATGGCACTGTACGAGGCCTTTGTAAAGGTGTGTCTCTAGGCGGTCCCGGTCCCCCAAAATGAAGCCGGCGAATAAAGTATCATAACCAATATGCACAATAGCTATAAATATGAGACTAAATCCATACACAGGTTGCAAAAAAAATTTTAAATATTGAAATCCCAAAATGTCTTTTTTTTTTTTTGTTAAAGGCCCAATCTGTATTTTACTTGATCGCACAAAATTAAAACATATTTACAAGTATAATTGAAGGGTATGAGTTATAAATGGAAACTTCAGCCGAGCAATCCAAATATCAGAGGTCCATTTAACATGAAACAGAGATGCCAGCGCTATCAGGTCAACGCCTTCTCTCCCACTAAACAAATAAAACATGGTTAATGTTGTAGTATATGTTGATAAAGACATTTTACAAGTTTGTTCTGCCATATCAGCTTGTTGGCCTCAACAAACCAGCTTCCTCTCCAAAATCCTTACCCGTCTTCTTCCATATTTGGATGTCATTTTGAAAACATAAAACGTTATGTTCTGTGTAATTTTGAGACCTACTCGACTGAAAGTATTAAAATGAGCAACTACGACATGCACGGCTGTGTGTTTGAACCCGATCCAGAGATTGCACTATTTGGGTTTTCTCTTTCCCTGCTAAACCACAGTGTCTCCATGCAAAGCACTAATATGTATGGAATGGTGCTCACAAAGAAAGTAATATCAAGGCTCTGGAAGTCAGATACCGCGCCTCAGTTTA
Source organism: Lampris incognitus (assembly GCF_029633865.1). Classification (NCBI taxonomy): domain Eukaryota; kingdom Metazoa; phylum Chordata; class Actinopteri; order Lampriformes; family Lampridae; genus Lampris; species Lampris incognitus. Next base: position 18,484,326 of record NC_079226.1, read on the forward strand.
AGAGCTGGCTAACTGAGCTCACCGGTATATTACATATGGACACACCTCAATATGGCATGATGGCCAATCTTAATACATTTTCTGATATATGGCAGCCATTCTGGATCACCTGACCAGCAACAAGTATATATAGTGTGCCATCCACCTCTCTCACTTAGTTTGTGCAAAGACATGCTGTGCTAGTGATGCAGCAGTGCAATTCATTATTTTCTTTAAATACGCCGTTTCTTTTTTACCCTTTGTTTCTATTTTTTTTTTTACATGTTTTTTTTTCTTCCCCTTTTTCTCCCCAACTGTACTTGGCCAATTACCCCACTCCTCTGAGCTGTCCCGGTCGCTGCTCCACCCCCTGCTGATCCGGGGAGGGCTGCAGACTACCACGTCTCCTCCGATACATGTGGAGTCGCCAGCCGCTTCTTTTCACCTGACGGTGAGGAGTTTCGCCAGGGGGACGTAGCGCGTGGGAGGATCACGCTATTCTGTAGAGACGCCCGACCAAGCTTGAGGAAATACCGGGATTCGAACCGGCGATCCCCGTGTTGGTACACAACAGAATAGAGTGTTATGCTACACAGATTGTCCTTCGTTTCTAATTTGTTTTTTTATATGAATTTCTGTTTTCTGTACCGTACAGTACTATGGAAATGAAAAGGAAAATGCCCCCCCCCTTTTTCTCCCCAATTGTATCCAACCAATTACCCCACTCTTCCAAGCCGTCCCGGTTGCTGCTCCACCCCCTCTGCCGATCCAGGGAGGGCTGCAGACTACCACATGCCTCCTTCGATACATGTGGAGTTGCCAGCCGCTTCTTTTCACCTGACAGTGAGGAGTTTCGCCAGCACGTGGGAGGATCACACTATTCCCCCCCATTTCCCCCTCCCCCCTGAACAGGTGCCCCGACTGATCAGAGGAGGCGATAGTGCAGTGACCATGACACATACCCACATCTGACTTCCCACCCGCAGACACGGCTAATTGTGTCTGTAGGGACGCCGACCAAGCTGGAGGTAACATGGGGATTCTCCGTGTTGGTAGGCAACAGAATAGACTGCCACACCACCCGGACACCCGAAATAATTTTTTCACTTCTGGCTAAAAAGTGTATCTTGCTGTGGTGGTCTGCACTGCAGGGTGCTACAGTCAGCATGTGGATATCACAGATATCGGCCCTTCTGCCTGTACAGAAACTTGACTCATGATCTCAACCATGAATCAGACAAATTCTGGAGACTCTGGACCGCCTTTGCACTCCTCCCTGCAGGGACTCTGACCCACTTGTCTGTCCCTGGAGGGTGGTGGCTGACTGCTCTACCTGTTTTGTGGTCTTTGCTTGCTCCCTGTCGTGTTCTAGTGAAGTCTATTCATACTCACTGTCGTGGCTATTTTTCATTTATTTACTCATTTTTACTTTACTCGTTTTTCCTTTCAATATATAACTTTTACATACTGCAGTATCTGTTGTTGGTTTTGGGGTGGGATTTTTCCATTTTGTGTATTTTTCTGTTACCGTTTGTGAGGTGTTTGTGTTTATTCAATTTGAAAATCAATAAAAAAAAATTAGCAGCTACAAAAGTGTTTATAATTTGGACATTTGTTTATCAGCCATTGTCTCAAATACACCTGCCGTAGAAAGTATCCATAAGGACATTTGCCACTGTGGAAATCTCCAGGATTGTAGCTTTAAAGGCACTATCTAATTCACATCGCCTATATAGATAATTATGTAAATACGGTGATGGCTGTCAACCCTGACACTGGGTGGTAAAAGTATAGTACCTGAGATGTTGAGCATTGATGCTTTGGGGTTTTGAAGAGTGATGCTTTCAGTGATTTCCCTGGTGGTGGACACACGGATAAAACTCAATCAGAAAAACATGCACATTTCTCCATAACAAGACACTCCCCACAACAATGACAAGTCGACAGCTTTGCAGCACATAAAACGGCCATTTCTTTACCTGATGTTTCTCTCCTCAAAGAATTTGGTCCGAAATTTCTGAATGATGTGGTCCACCAGGTCTGACTCGGGAATCCGCTTCTCAGACTGTCTGTCCTTCTCAAAGGACTTGACCTGAAGACATAAAGTGACTTTTCTACATACTGTTGTCTTCCAACCTCTCATTATTTCCTCTTTAAAAAACAGTTCAGAAAGAAGCAGACTGCACTGCACTCACAGGTGTTTTGTTTAGAAACTAAGACAGCTGACTACGCACTTCAACAGTTAACAGTTAAAGCTGGCCTGTTTGCTGCCAAGAGCATGTTAATTGTGTTACAGTTCTTTATACCACAGTGTGACCAGAACATATTGAACTCTAGTCGATACTGTATTTCAAGGGTGGTGTACCTTGATATAGTTGCCCTCCTTGTCAGAAACCAGGGCCATGCTGGTGATGCCAGCCTGCCTACAGTGCTCCAGCAAGGTCTCCTGAGACTGGGAACACAAAGATGACATGTGAGCTTTTATCCATGATGCTTTCCCTACACAAGGATGCAACATAGCTGAACTGCATGAACTAAAATTAGTTTTAAAAGTACCATTTTTTTCTGCAAGCATTCACAATTGTTGGTGACAGTCACATAATGTTTTCGATCAATCAATCGATTAATCAATTTTTATAAATAAAGCACATTTTGTACAATGCAATGCATTTAAATGTGCTTCACACTGAGAAATGGAATGAAACATGGACCCCAACCATAAAAGACAAACAAAAAAGAATGAAAAAAAAAAATCAGAAAGTACAATGACAAAAAGCAAACAATTGGGCGTCCAAGTAGTGTAGCGGTCTATCCCATTGCCTACCAACACGGGGATCGCTGGTTCGAATCCCTATGTTACCTCTGGCTTGGTCAGGCATCCCTACAGACACAATTAGCCGTGTCTGTGGGTGGGAAGCCGGATGTGGGTATGCGTCCTGGTCGCTGCACTAGCGCCTCCTCTGGTCGGTCGGGGCGCCTGTTCAGGGGGGAGGAGGAACTGATCCCCCCATGCACTACATCCTCCCCGGTGAAACTCCTCACTGTCAGGTGAAAAGAAGCGGCTGGTGACTCCACATGTAACGGAAGGAGGCATATGGAAGTCTGCAGCCCTCCCCGGATCGGCAGAGGGGGTGGAGCAGCGACCGGGACAGCTCAGAAGAGTGGGGTAATTGGTTGGATACAGTTGGGGAGAAAAAGGGGGAAATTCCAAAAAAAAAGAAAGAAAGAAAAGCAAACAATGAAAATACAAGGCGCCATAGACGAATTAACCCTTGACTGATTGGAATCTAGTGTATCAACATGATGATATGCTTCTCACTGGCTTCAGGATGATAATAATAAGTAGGACTCTGCAAGTGTGTGTGTGTGTGTGTGTGTGTGTGGGGGGGGGGTTAAGTCAGTGTGAGGTATTTAGTGAGCTGGGCTCAGAGCTGTCTCTCTCTCTCTGTTGGAGAACTGGAAACAGCCTGCTGATTTAGTAGTGCGCTGAAAGCTTGCAGAGCTCTGACATGTTTCAGCAGCTAGTTCTCATTTTCCCCATCACTTCCTCAAAGAACCACGAGTCGCATTCGATATCACGGGAGGAATTTCATAATAAAAGCGGCAAAGACGACCACTTTGCACTGTGACTGATGTGGTCGTCTAGAGAGCGGAGAAAAGGGACAGCTAAGGTCCTGCAATGCCCCCCCCTCCCCCTTACACTGTTAAAGTTGGAAAATGAAAAAATGAAAAATGTGTACTAGGGGACACACTTGGCTCGTGGCCTCTAGAATTCCTCTGTAGCAGCAGTCAGTTACACGAGGAGAGGCTTCGCTTGGAACACAGAGAGCCCCAACCACCCGCGGACACGGGACCAGAACGACTGTGTGCCCAGGTTGTGTACTCGACCATGTCAGTGCGTGTGAGTGTATACGAATGCATGCGTATGTGGCAGAGCCCGACTGACCCTCATCGGACACAGCCAGACAGTTTCATCCGACTCCTCAGTCAGACCAACTAAAGGCAATGTGCAGCTACTCCTTCACCGTATCACGTGTGTATGTGTGTGTGTGTGTGTGTGCGTGCATGCATGCATGCATGCATTTGCATGTGTCTTCTTGACTCTCCATCACATCAGACCGCTACACCTTCTCTTTTCTTATAACTTTCTAGTTGAAAGAGAAACTAAGTCAAAGGCAAACCAGTGCCAGAAGGCAGACGGGTGGCTTTGGGCCATATGCCTTCGCTGACCGCATGTGGAAGGGGTTTGCCATATTTGGCCAGTAAAAACTAAGAGTGGAACCGTCTGCGGAGGATGATTTACAGCTTACCGCAGATTCAGTCAGTAAAAAAAGCCAGCATTTGAAAGGTGTTAAGAATAAAGTAGGAGGAGGGAGAGACGGCAGGGAAGCTCTGAACAAGGCTCTCCTCCCGTCATCTTTCCACTGGTCAAGGCACAAGCCAGCAGAGACAGCTGCAGAGACGCAGACACACAATTGTAAGGCGATGTCTTACAAGTCTTGACTAGTTGGAGCGTAATGACCGCTTTTTCTTGCCAATACGAAGTGGAGCCAAGCTTAGTTAGCGGGGTTTAGGAGTTAACAGAGGGGGTACTTCTGTTCCTGAGTGAGTGCATTTGACAATGTGGACAGTTACAGCAGAGGAGAGAAGAAGAAGTTGGCAGAGTAACAGATTCTTAATGTATGCTTAAGGTCCATGGGAGGAATTGGTAATAAGAAAATAAGTTGGAAATTAAGGCAGGACGACAGAGAGACCGAGAGAGAGAGAGAGAGAGAGAGAGAGAGAGAGAGAGAGAGAGAGAGAGAGAGAGAGAGAGAGAGAGAGAGAGAGAGAGAGAGAGAGAGAACAAGTGAAAAGATCACACAGTGAGATACAAGCTGTGGAGAGAGTGCTACGCCTGGTGGTTTGATAGAGCTAAAGGAAGATGAACACACATACCCATACAGCACATGTGCACTCACAAACACAGGGCTTGGATGAGTTTGTCACATAAACATGAAGAATGTGACAGGAGCGCGACATCAGGAATCTGGGAATGGGGGCATAATGGCTTCACATCACAGAGATGAACATCTTTACTTCGGGTAAAGCTAAGCTTGCCATTGCTCTCCAATCATAGTGGGATTAGCCCAAACAACAAACAGTGAATCAATCAAGCTTCACTGCCAACTTGGCTTCCAGATGATTGATGCTCAAATCAGCGAGGCCTAAAACAGCTCCATATTGTCATGCCCCAGTACAGTTGTAAACTCACTATCTAAGATAACCACAGAATCCAGCACATAGTCTGGGTTGTTTACTATTTCAAATTCTATCAGGATAAGCCATCATGTGCTGCTGGCAGACGTAAACTATTTTCCTACTGGCTGGAGAACTGCTGAATGAAATAGTTGCCCTCTGTAGGACGGATGTGGTTACTACAGAACCAACAGCTGAGCAACGTACAAAAAGTCCTTTCTAAATGTAATAGCTGGATGGTTTTGCCTGGATTTTGGACTATAAATTTGCTATCTTTAATTGAATTTAGAAATCAAACAGCCATGAGAACTCAGTTCAAATGAGGATCAGTGGCTCACTGAGACATTAGTGAGATTGAGTGTATGGTTCGAACTGATCTAGAATAATCCTACTCTGTGCTAAATTCAAGATGCAGACAGTAAGGGGTTGTGTGTGCTAATCCCAACAGGCTGCGGCCAGAGTTGTATATTTTGAGCACCGCTATTGTTAATTTTGGCTCTACACTCACCAATTATGTGATTTTCACTAGATTTCTCTGTACAGTACACACATGTTGTGTGTCTACACTGTGCACTTTTGGGATTGTATTTATGATGATCCCACTTTCTTGGCTAGTTCTCTTGAATAGAAGATTTTTAATCTTACTGGGATTTCCTGGCAAAATAAAGTTTAGAATGAAAGACGCCTAAGGAAACATATTCCCTTGAACAAGTCATCTCTGGGCCAATCAGTAAAACAATCTTGAAGAAATTGCAATGGAAGTGGCTTATAAGCCTTACAACATAGCTGATATTCATTAACTACAAATTTAAAGGTAAATGCTCACAAAAGGGCAGGAGATAGATTTTTCAAAAGTCTTCATATAATTTCTCGTGCATTGCCTAGACACCAGTAAATTTAACTTTGTACATGACATTTCAATAACAAGAAATTTTTTACCAAGGTTTCATCACAATGTTGCAACTATCCATCCATTATCCAAACCACTTATTCTACTCAGGGTCGCAGGGATGCTGGAGCCTATCCCAGCAGTCATTGGGCGGCAGGTAGGGAGACACCACTGGACAGGCCCCCAGTCCATCACAGGGCCTGCCCCCACACGCACGCTCCCACATGCACGCACGCACATGGACACACACACACACACACACACCAACACACACACACACACACACACACACACACACACACACACACACACACACACACACACACACACACACACACACACACACACACACACCTAGGGACAATTTAGTATGGCCAATTCACCTGACCTGCATGTCTTTGGACTGTGGGAGGAAACCGGAGCACCCGGAGGAAACCCACGCAGACACAGGGAGAACATGCAAACTCCACACAGAGGACGACCCCCAAGGTCGACTACCCCGGAGCTTGAACCCAGGACCTTCTTGCTGTGAGGCGACCGCGCTAACCACTGCTCCACCGTGCCGCCCTATGTTGCAACTAATTATGGGATATCGTGTGTGACAAAAGTATAGATTGAAATCAAACATCGAACCAGAGTCTTTGGCAAAGAAACCAGTCAGAGACTTTAGGCCTACGACGCTGATCAGTGAAGTGCAGGTCAGCTCAACATCATGATGGGTCACACCATAAAAACTAACCTGTGAGACATCATAAGCAATGTCCGCTGAGACACCGGCACTCCACAGCTTCTGGACAACGTTGATAGCTCTGGACATTGACATGTGGCCCACTGGGACCACCATTACATCACAGGAACTCACTAAAGGCTGAGACAGGGAACAACAGAAATTTAGAAAACTGACTTTATATTTCCAAGTACACACTCAGCTTCAATACACTGCAGTAAATAACAAACCTTGACCTAGTAATAAATCTCATCTGTTGAGTCATTTGATATGCTTTTATCTGCATGAGAAGATACTAAGTCTTTCACATTCTGATGCATCAAAAATTGATGCCTGCCCAAGAATAACTCAGTGGAGCCTAGAGTCACAGTGATCATAGTTATTAACATGTGGCTAAAAGTGGTTGTGTGGCAGACGGCTACAGTAATAAGGCATCATTAAATATGAAAGCCTGTCTGCAGATCCATCATTATAAATAATTATGAATGTCAGAACACTGTGTGCAAGTTGTGTGTGTGTGTGTGTGAGAGGGAGAGAGAGTGCGTGGGTACACATGCACGCACAGCCACATAGTCAGTAACTCTTACTGGCTCTTCCATATTGGCCATGGCAGCGCAGACTTTGTCCAGGGCCACGCTGGCCCCCATTGCAGAGGGGACAGGTGCTAAGGAGGCTGGCCCTTTGAAATCCAGGATCTACAGGGACACAGGATATAGTCTGTTACTTACCAAGGCCACCGGAATAGAGACATAATGGGGTCACAAGTAATCAAGAAACTCAATTACAAAAATTCTTGATTACAATTTACTGCCTCTCTTCAAGCATGTCTCAACATGCCTGGTTATGTAGGATGATAGCATCGGGCAGCGCGGCACTCAGACCATCATTACTGTTGCACACAGATAATGCACCAGGTGTTTTGAGTCGAGAAAATGGGGGGGAGGCAAAAATGAACAAAAAGACGAGGCCCAAGCCAAAAAATTATGGAAAGTGTCCAAACTTTGTGACCATTTTCAACAACAATGCAATAAAAACACAGTGGTGTGCAAGCGTTGCAAAGCTGAACTTGCTTATACAGGCAGTGTTGCGGTCCTTGCTGCAGCACCTCAACAGAAAGCGTCCTACCGAAAATTTAGAATTTTATATTACAGGTGTCTTTCCGTACACCCAAGGTCACCAAATATGCAATGAGAGTTGGGCAGCATAAGAACATGGACCAGAAATAAAAAAAGAGATCTCACCAAGAAGGAGATATCACATTACAATGGGCAATGGGGGGAACCAGAATGTAAACTGCAGGCCCAAGTGAATCTTGTATTACATGTTGCTCTTAAATAAAGCACTTAAAACATACTTTTTTCTGATCCAATTAACTCAACTAATTGTCAGATTAATTGTTAGAGTACTAAGTAACTGAAACAGTCATTGGTTACAGCCCTACACAGATATTCCATTTGGACTGCTGTGCAAACATAAAGAGTAGTTAATGAATAAGAGAGGTGCTGTAGCTGGGTAAGTAAGATGGGGCTAATACATGTGTGTTGTATTAAGTCAATGAAAACGTGCTTAAAAAAAACAAAACAAATGGGAACACAAAAAAATGTTCTTCTCACTGTTAAATAGTGCAAAATGCAAATCAGTAGGTTCAGGTGTTGAACAAAAAAAAGGTGCACAGCATAACCTACCAAGTGATCATAGCGCCCCCCTGCAGCCACAATCTCAGGCACGGTCCGCTTGCGCTTCTTGATGAAGGCGACAAACTGGAAGATAACCCCAGAATGGTGCTGCACCTTATACATCAGGCCTAGGTTGACCACCAGCTACAAGGAGGAAGCAAGACTCAGATAAGCCAAGACCATTTTATTCAAACTCACAGAGAGGAAACCCAGGACGAGGATACTGTGTTCATACACAACATAAAAAAAAGAAAGAAAAAAAAACAGCTCCAATTTTCACAACCCCCACCATAGTGTTCAATTACCGGCAGTTTAACTCCCAGTTTACGCAATAGCACAATAAGCTCCTCCAGGTCCTTGAGGCCCTGCTTGGCCAGCTGGGTGACGGCGGTTTTCTGTTTGGTGAGTGAGGTCAATAGTGGCGCCAGTTCCTGCAGCTCCCCCTTCTGCTCTATGTACTTATACAGTGTCTGCAACTGGGGATAAAAGATGGCAAGATGTTTTATTCTTTTGTTGCAAGTGAGCCTCTCTCTGTCCTTTTCAGATGGTTAAAAACCCAGTGGACACTTACACTGACGGTAGATAGTGAAAGGTTGAAGAACTTTGCCTCCACCTCACGTTTGGTCAGCTTCTCGCTCTGGGACAGAATAAAGATCACAGCAGTTAAACTCGTGTCTACGTTTGTAAAGACAAATTTTAGATGTATCAGCAATAGCCGAACATCTGTAAAGCAGGTGTGCGTCTGTACTGACCATGGCGTCACACAGAATGCTGGAGGCCTGGCTCAGCTTGTCCTCGGGGACCCCGCTGTGGAGCACTATGGCCTTCAGCAGACTGACGTGGTTCAAGTAAATGTGATAGTTCCTCTCCTGTGGTCACAAAGTCCACGCAAACACACATTAACCCTCTCGGCCGCAATTACCGTTCATTGTCAAAGCTAAATCACTACTTGCTCGGCCGGCATTTCAGTGAATAATGACTGTTGTGTCCAGCTGCCCTCTCATCCAGCCTGACTCGCATATTCCTAAAGGGTTTCACACAAAGAGTTGGGTGGTGAAGAAGTTGGTGGAGAGGATCAGAGATCAGCCAGGATCCAGATCAGAGGGGACTGGAGACTATCCAAGAGCTAGAATAGGAAATGGATTGCACAAGGAGCAAGGAAATAAGGGGACAGACCTTTGCATAACAGACTTGTGATGTAAATCAGCAGCTCTGGTACAATGTGATGAAATGTGGCATGAGGCAGGAATGTGAATGGAAAAGCCAACAGAAACAAAGGGAGTAATAACATAATCATACAAAAAAAAAAAAGGAAAGAGGGAAAAAAAACATGCATCGGCGTTTAACACTTACGCAACAGTCTGAACAAATATTGGTGCATGACTTTCCATATCTACTGTCTTTTTGGTGATTGTCCAAATTGTCTAATGACTTTCTTTCGTCTAACATCTATATGATTGATATTATGACCTTCTTACCTGGCTTTTAAGCTCTGTAGACCCTTCTATCAATTCTGTTTTCTCTTCTTTTGTAATATGGAGCATGGCAATAACAGTTAACTGAAACTGAACTGAGCAGAAAATGAAACCCACATGCGACCCCCTCTGTGTACAACCTGCAGTGCAGGGAACTCTTGGACTATCTCTGAGATAGTGAAGATGGTCTCAGCATCGGGCAGCAAGCTGTTGGTGACTGGTGTGATGATGTCAAAGGCACACTCCATCAGCTCCCTCGGGTGCAGCCGGTCCTGCTTTCTGGGACGAAACACACGCTCGATGCTATACCTTTGGAAGCACATATAGATACACACTTAATTTCATACACGTTCTGAACAAAATCTGATGCTCAACCTGCAAAATATCAATTTTCTATTACAAAAAAGGAATTGTTAGGTATAGATTAACAATACATCGGCAGCTTAAACAACTGTCTTCACTGAAATATTTTTTATAATTTTTGAAACGCTTTTTTTTCTCCCCAACTGAATCCGGCCAATTACCCCACTTTTCCGAGCCGTCCCGGTCGCTGCTCCACCCCCTCTGCTGATCTGGGGAGGGCTGCAGACTACCACATGCCTCCTCTGATACATGTGGAGTCGCCAGCCGCTTCTTTTCACCTGACAGTGAGAAGTTTCGCCAGGGGGACATAGCGCATGAGAGGCTCACGCTATTCCCCCCCTCCCCCCTGAACAGGCACCCCGACCGACCGGAGGAGGTGCTAGTGCAGTGACCAGGACACATACCCACACCTGGCTTCCCACCCACAGACACGGCCAGTTGTGTCTGTAAGGACGCCCGACCAAGCCGGAGGTAACACGGGGATTCGAACTGGCGATCCCTGTGTTGGTAGGCAACGGAATAGACCGCCACGCCACCCGGACACCTCCAATTTGTGAAACACTTTGTAACACCACTTTAAAAAGCATTATAAGCATGTGCATTATCATTAATGTTGCTATATCATCAGAAAAATCGGCATAAATATAGGTTTAATCTGTCAATATTACCTCTTCATATGTGTTATATTATTGCGGGCCACAAATCTTGCGAATGTCATCTGAAGGGGAGAGAGAATTGAGAAAATAACATTGGGTGCACATTTACAAGGATGTCGAGTTAATGTAGTGAACAGCGCATGCCAGGCTGCAATCACTGACAGTGTGAGAACACCCGTTTAGTCCTCAGCGTCGCCTGGGGTAGTCTGAATCTTAGAGGTGAGAGCATGTGTGAGCTTGTGTTGATGCAAATAACTCGTGGGTGAGCAAACAAATAATGCCTATGCGTGTGCATATACACCGATCAGCCAAAACATTAAAACTACTGACAGGTTAAGTGACTAATGTTGATTATCTCATTACAATGGCAGCTGTCAAGGGGTGGGATATATTGGGCAGCAAGTGAACAGTCAGTTCTTGAAGTTGATGTGCTGGAAGCAGGAAAAATAGGTGAGCGTAACGGTCTGAGAGACTTTGACAAGGGCCAAATTGTGATGGATAGATGACTGGGTCAGAGCATCTCCAAAACAGCAGGTCTTGTGGGGTGTTCCTGGTATGCAGTGGTCGGTACCTACCGAAAGTGGTCCAAGGAAGGACAACCGGTGAACCAGCGACAGGGTCATGGGCGCCCAAGGCTCAGCGATGCGCGTAGGGAGCGAAGGCTAGCCCGTCCGGTCTGATCCCACAGAAGAGCGACTGTAGCTCAAATTGCTCAAAAAATTAATGCTGGCTATGATAGACAGGTGTCAGAACACAGTGCATCATAGCTTGGTGTGTATGGAGCTGTGTGACCACAGACTGGTCAGTGCCCGCGATGACCCCTGTCCACCACCGAAAGTGCCTAGAATGTGCAGATGAGCATCAGAACTGGACCATGTAGCAGTGGATGAAGGTGACCTGGTCAGATGAATCACATTTTCTTTTACATCATGTGGATGGCCGGGTGCATGTGCATCTTTTACCTGGGGACGAGACGACACCAGGATGCACTATGGGAGGAAGGCAAGCCGGCGGAGGCAGTGCGATGCTCTGGGCAATGTTCTGCTGGGAGACCTTGGGTGCTGGCATTCATGTGGATGTCACTTTTTTTCCCTTTTTCTCCCCAGTTGTACATGGCCAATTAACCCTGTCTTGCGAGCCTGTCCCGGTCGCTGCTCCACCCCCTCTGCCAATCTGGGGAGGGCTGCAGACTACCACATGCCTCCTCCGATACATGTGGGGTCACCAGCCACTTCTTTTCACCTGACAGTGAGGAGTTTCGCCAGGGGGATGTAGCACATGGGAGGATCACGCTATTCCCCCCAGTTCCCCCTCCACCCCGAACAGGCGCCCCAGCTGACCAGAGGAGGTGCTAGTGCAGCGACCAGGACACATACCCACATCCAGCTTCCCACCCACAGACATGGCCAATTGTGTCTGTAGGGACGCCCGACCAAGCTGGAGGTAACACGTGGATTCGAACCGCCGATCCCCATGTTGGCAGGCAACGGAATAGACCACTATGCTACCCGGATGCCCATGTGGACGTTAGTTTTACATGTACCACCTACCTAAACATTGTTGCAGACCAAGTACACCACTTAATGGCAACAGTATTCTGTAATGGCAGTGGCCTCTCTCAGCAGGATAATGCGCCCTGCCACACTGCAAAAAATGTTCAGGAATGATTTGAGGAACATGACAAAGAGTTCGGGGTGTTGCCTTGGCCTCCAAATTCCCCAGATCTCAATCCAATCAAGCATATGTGGGATGTGCCGGAAAAATAAGTCCGATACATGGAGACCCCACCTTGCAACTTAAAGGACTTAAAAGGATCTGCTGCAGAGGTCTTGTGGAGTTATGCCTCGATGAGTCAGAGCTGTTTCGGTCGCACGAAGGGGTCCAACACAATATTAGACAGGTGGGTTTAATATTTTGGCTAGTCGGGTGTTAATGTTTGTGTGTGTGTTTATCCTCCTAGGATGCCAAACAACATCAGGCAAAGGGACAGCCGATGGAAATTAGCCTCTTAGCTGACTCGGGTACATTTACATTTGTTCGAATGTTGATTAATGTACATTGTCCTTTCCCAAATAAACCAAATAAATAAATAAATAATGTGTTTCCTCACGCGAAGGTCATAGGGTAGTGTAACCAACATTCCACTGTGGTCCATGAAGCAGGCCAGCTCGCAACCTTCGTACAATTTCCTGTTTCTGGGGAGAAGCATCGGGGTCTGGAAACGTACAGCACCTACACACACACACACACACACACACACATAAAAACATAAACATAATTCATTACTGCATCATCAACATAAAATGATACAACGCTTACTCTTGGGAAACTGACCCACGCGAGCAGATACAAACGTGTACAGCTGGACACCATCATCAGCGTGAACAAAAATAACCCTGGCACCTGCACAAAACCTCTGCGGGCCAACAGTGCATGTATTGTTCCACAGTTGTCACGGGAGCAGATGGCAATGCTGGCGCTCTTAAAACGGGCTTACAACAGGTCACGAGTCCAAGTGGTTTGCAGTGGAAAGTCAATATAACCTCGTGTTCACACAGAGACATGCACGCACACACACACAAACACAAACAGACACAATAAACAGAGTACTAACCATGCTTCTTGAATATCCTGGCGATTGTTTCGTACACATACTGCTGCAATTTGGCACTGCAGAAATTGAAGCTACCCTGAAGGGGGAGGAAACAAACAGGCTCTGTTAGGGAAATGAAGACGTAGATTAAGCACTAACAGGCCCTCTGCTGTTTCACCATACGAACCAGATGAGAGAGGCACAGCTGAGGATTTGTGGAGATAGGTACAGCCATTCATGCATCTGCAGTGACACCTAAAGGTTCGAGAGTGGAACTATTCTGGCAAGGCTCACTAAATTCCTCTTTGTCAGTGAGGGTACAATCCAAGATATTACTATGAAATGCACAGTGTAAAGAACCTGAGTCACAGCAAACTCAGCCACAGGGACCACCGTATCGTGGTCTTGCTGTTGACGACAGAAGATTGGTGGACTGGTTGTATTCCTTATTTGCCACCAGCACACATGGGCTCACGAGGCAGACCCACACAGGGTCTGGTTGTCACAGAATTCAAGTAACCATGTATGCATTCAGAATGCAGATATGAATTACCTGTATTCAGACCAAGTTATGATCTGAAATACCAGTATTCAAATTAGTTACTTTATAAATTTTGACAGGAATACAACCCTCCTAATCAGCGTCGGCGTTAAAAGGTGGGACTATGTTGTGTTCACGTTTTGCTTGCAAGCAAGCGCAAGCTTCCATGAAGATTGCAAACCGAATGGAAAGAAATTATCTTTTAAAAAGGTAGGCTTAGGCTGCAGTCTCCAACTCAGCAACATTAAAATACATGGAAAACATCTAATTTGCTGCCATAGATTTAGTCTTTGCAATTGTAGTCCATGTATGTCTTTATGCATGCTCAGCTGAAGCTACTCTGAAGGGGGAGGAAACAAACAGGCACTGTTAGGGAAGTGAATAGTAGTTCATGTAGTGCGTTTGTGTCTGTGAGAAGTTCCAGTGTGAACTTGCACTTACTTCCCTGTGATACCCCGTTTCTTGTTCATGCAAAATAATGAATAATAATAATAATAATCCGTCCACCCAGCCATTATCTAAACCGCTTACCCTGCTCAGGGTCGCGGGGATGCTGGAGCCTATCCCAGCAGTCATTGGGTGGCAGGTGGGGAGACACCCTGGACAGGCCGCCAGACCATCACAGGGCCAACACATTCACATCTAGGGACAATTTAGTACGGTCGATTCACCTGACCTACATGTCTTTGGACTGTGGGGGGAAACAAGAGCACCCGAAGGAAACCCATGCAGACACGGGGAGAACATGCAAACTCCACACAGAGGACGACCCGGGATGATCCCCAAGGTTGGACTTCCCTGGGGTTCGACCCCAGGACCTTCTTGCTGTGAGGTGACCGTGCTAACCACTGCACCACCGTGCCACCCTAATAATAATAATAATAATAGCAAGTTGAGGTCAACTAAAAAGCACCCCATAGTGAAATTTATATGCCCTGGTGCCGACCCTGCTCCTAATTAAAAGTAATCATACAGACTTTTAAAAACCACATTTTCAAATAAGCACACGCATATTTCCTCCTGCATGCGTCATCCGTTGGTAGTGCATATTGAGATAATGGCATGGAGATACCAGTAACACCTAAGAATAAGGTAACAATATGACATAACAATCCAGCACAACTGTTTCCCATGTGAATTCTGAAGATGTACTGCAAATATCACCTGAATAAGTTGCTCTTTATTAGTACTGCAACAGCATAAGATACCGATTACATTTAAGGACAGGGTATACAGCGTTCAAACACAAAATACCTTTTCAAAGTATTCTGCTCAACCCTGGATCTATACATCACGTATGTGTGTGTGTGTGTGTGTGTGTGTGTGTGTGTGTGTGTGTGTGTGTGTGTGTGTGTATATGATGCACATATTTCTAAACAGACCGATGTATAAGACAAAGGGTATTGCTGTGTTTGATGACGCTTTATAGGTGAACTTCGCCAGAAAAAAACCCAACTTTTCTGAAGCATTCCGGCCTAATAACGTCTGAGCAAGACAAAACTAATAAAAATGGAGGTAATTTATCAATAAAGCCCACCTCTCAGTTTATCAAGACAATAGAGCATAGAATTAAAAAAAATTTCAATTTTCCCCAGGTTACATATCACGTGATCCCAGTGTGGTGTATCACCGAGTATTCCTGTTTCAATAGCTGATTTCATGCACATATGTGCAGCGACATCTTTGGCAACTGAAAAGGTATTCTGTGACTTTGGTTCCTGACATATACCTGTTCTTCATAATGCAAGTTCTTATTTTAATTTGACAAATGCATTCCAAACTACTCCATACCAGAGCTGTGGTATCATCATTATAAGTACAGCATGAGTACACAAGAACACAAACAAATAAACGGGTAACAATAAACTTTGTTTTCAATCAACTATGAGGGAAAAAAAGCAACCTAGTCAGTTGCCCTACTTTGTGCAGGTCCATGTCGTAGGCGTAGTCCATGACAGGTGAGGTGTTCTGAGCGAACAACTGGCCCACCATGGTGCGGTAGGCCTTGCCGTTGACATTGGCCATAGTGTGCTGCAGAACCTCATGGAGCTCGGATTCCTCCATCTGTGGTGGGGGCAGCAGCTTGCTCTTCAGCAGCTCCTGCGCCGTGGGCCTCAGGGCAGGGTCATGGTTCAGCAGCCACACTATCACCTTCCTCTGGGGGAGGGAAGATGAGGAGAGCAGGTGGGAGGGATGAAGAAAGGGAAATAGAAGTAACAGAGGAGAGGAAAATGCAGATCACAGATGAACAACAAAAATGATTCGTTGTTGGGGACAGAAAGGATGGCAGGTTTTCTTATAGTGGCAGTTGCTGAACTGTGATTCGGGATATGGAGGCAATGAAAAGAAAAAGGTAAAAATTGGACTAAGGACTTCCTCACCTGCATTTCTCTATCGGTCACAGTAAAGTCCTCAGGGAAGTGGATGTCCTCCTGCAAAGTATAAACAGATGAGGTAAGCAATAACACTTCTCAGAGCTCCAACGCCACACCTCCCCCTATTTGTTCCCCAATCTGACCCCGGACTGACCGTGCGTAGCTGGCTCAGCACAGCGATGCGTTCAGCCCCAGTGGTCATGGGCCGGTAGGACATCTCAAACAGGATGATACCCAGGCTGAAGAGGTCCACTTTCTGGGGAGTGAACAGAAGTAGATGAAATGAGTGCTGGAAACTTCCAAAATACCTCAACGCATTATGATTACAGCACACTTGAGATTATGGACAGCACTGACTAACATGGATAAAAAAAAACTAGATGGACACCAATATGTAAGGCTACACTTGGAAAGGTTGTAATATAATGATTCTTGGAGAGATAATGTATTGGAGTTTGTAATCAAAGTGTGGTATTATACCTGGTTATAGGTGGCCTTGGTGTTTCCTTGAACCTCTGGACTGACATAGAGGGCGGTACCAACCATGCCCGTCATGTTGTCTGGTGTGGACGACAATGCGAATATCAGTGAAGTGTATCAGGAGAGAGTATAACAGACACAGCATAGTGACAAATGTCATGAAAATTAATTTGTACTTATGGCACCTGTTGGGTCTGGTTTGGTCATCACGCCAAAACCACTCTCCTCCACTTCCAATTTGTCTGCAGCCTGGGATAATATACACATTAAGTTAAGACCATCAACTATTCTCAGTTATAAAAATCCCTTCATCACTACCAGTACATAGCAGCAACAAAGGCTGCTGTTAATATACCAACATCATTGACACAGCAACTGGGCAAATCAACAGCATCTCTGCAAGGTGGACTCACACCAGCAGTACACCTGAAACCTTTACATGAACTCTGCAATTCAAATCATAAAAGGACAAAGTCAGGTGCAGAGAGTGGTTAACCATAAGCTGACACTAATCCATACCATGTTAGTAGCAGGATGGTCTGTAGCCAGGCCAAAATCTCCGATCTTCACGTGGTCCTGTGAGTCGAGGAAAATGTTGACAGGTTTCAAGTCTCTATGAATCATCCCCTGATAAGAGAAACAGAGAGGTGTGATCGGTCATGGTTAATTAAATACATGTCTGAAAGTGTGCATAAGGGTATGACCCATGTTATTTGGTGGTATATCCTTGACAGATAGACTTGTTAGTTTTAAGGGAGGGTGGAAACCAAAATTAAACATTGACAAAGAAGATCCCTGAAAACACACCTGTGTAAATGTGGTTTCAAAATATCTACATTCCTGGGTAGAACTTAATGAGAGACTGAAGAGCAACAAGTAATATCTGAAGGGAAGTGAGAGTATTTGATTTCCAGTTTGTATCTGGTTAAGATTTCCTGAAAATTAGATGAGTTTGGTTCACAACATACTGTTAACAGTTACTCTTATTAAACCAGATGTGACACATTGAACCTATTTTTTGCTTCCTAATCTCTTTTTCTCCATCACTTTATACACCACCACTACTGCGTCAACTCAAACCTGAAAGCAGACACTGAACTGCCATTCAAACTAACAAAGTTGAATCAGTTCATCTGGACAACGTTTATTGAGAGAGAAACATTTCATCGCCCGTCTAAGTGACTTCTTCAGTCTCAACTGACTGCAGGTACAGTGACATAACAACCGGAAACAACGATCAGATTCATATGCAAATTGCCGTGACCATTAACTAGAGTTACAATGGCAATGTGTACTATTCAGAGCATTTGGGAATGGTTGCAATCACAGCATTGTAAGATGGCGACAGAAGGTCTGTTCACACCCCCTCACTCACTCCAGGCCAACGACAACAGCCCCCATCACACCTCTAGCAACCCCCCATACTCTCCCCCCCGATACTCAGGTTGCACTCAAGATACGTATAGAGGATGTGAGTCGGCTTTTCCAGAGACAGAAGACCAGGAAAACACCGGGTCCAGACAGGTCCCCATTTTGTCTTAAAGCCTGTGCTGACCAATTGGCTCCAATCTTTATACAGATCTTCAACAGATCCCTGGAGCTGTGTGATGTCCACTTCCACTTCAAATGCTCCGCCATCATCCTGGTCCAAAAGAAACCCTCAATGAATGACTACAGGCCTGTCGCTCTGACGTGGTCATGAAGTCTTTCTAACACCTGGTGTTGGCTCGCCTAAAGAATGTTACAGGACACCTGCTGGACCCCCCTTCTGGACCCCCTGCAGGGGATGACGTAGTCAGCATGAGACTGCAATACATAACATCTTGACTGCCCAGCAACATACGCAAGGATCCTGTTTGTGGACTTCAGCCTGGCGTTCAACACAATCACTCCAGAAATCTGCTCCTCCAAATTCTCCCAGCTCGCTGTAACCCCGCCATCTGTCAGTGGATCACCAGCTTTCTGCACAGGCATGAAACAGCTGGTGAGACTGGGCGAAGTCACTCCTGGTATAAGGACAGTCAGCACTACTGCTCCCGAGGGATGTGTCCTGCCCCCACTGCTCTTCTCCTTCTACACCAACAACTGCACCTCCAAGGACCCAGCTGTTAAGTTTGCAGATGACACTATGGTCATCAGACACATCCAGGATGGTGACGAGTCTGCATATCGGCGGGAGGTTGAACAACTGGTGCTCTGTTGTAGTCAGAAAAACTTGGAGCTGAACACGCATATGCAATATAGTGACATACCTGTTGTGTATACTTGCTTGCCTCCGATGTCCTGTTTGTTGTTCCATTTATTTCTGGGGTTTTTTTCCTTTCGTTTTCGTGTTCAAATTTTTTTTTTTTTTTTGTGTGAGTGATGTATGCAAGTGCCAGAAGCTGCTGTGAACTGGACTTTCATTCCGTCCATTCAAACTGTTGACTTACAGGTTGTGTGAGTTTGATGTGAACAGAATCATGTGGGATCATTTTCTTAATTTTGTAATTCAAAGTAGGCCTGGTATTGACTGCACATTTTCAATTGTGTGGCCAGAGTTATATATTATTAATACAATATACAGATTGGACATTCAACATTGACATTGTAAAATGGGTACACTTCTAGAGGTTCAACAGAGCCAAAGTTAGCTTGTCTGAATCACGTTTTTTAGCTAACCAACAACCCAGAAAAGCAAGCAAACCCATCAGAAACACTTCAAAACTTGTAAGAAAAAATTGATTTGTTTGAGCAGGTTAAAGGTGATGGAGCATGGCTTAGTTGCATCTCTGCCAAAGGCGTTTCTGTAAAATCCTACCCCGAGTCAAACCGCATGACAACGGAGAGGCTACAAAAGATTAGTGGTGGGGGTGCAGAAAAATATACTTTTGCCAAATGTATCACCAATGAGGATCATAATGTTAATTAAAAACGTCTTACAAGAGCATATCTTTTTTGATGAACTCACGTTTTTTGAGAGGTTACAGCCATTGCCCTGCCTCAGCTGAATCTGTGCATATGGTACAGCTAAACAAGAGTCAGAGGCCAGGTCCACGAGGGGCTTCACATCTAAAAAAATGATATGACACTAACATCTGGTTTCAGCAGACACACAAACACACATGGTCACACACCTGCTCATGGATGTAGGCGAGGCCATCCAGTATCTCCCTAAAAAGCCTCCATAGCCGGCTGTTGTCCTGGTATAGGCCTTGATCTATGGTGTCTCTTAAAGTGCTCTTTTCACAGTATTCCATCTGACAGGGATGAACAAAGTGAATTTTGTACAAGTTGGACAGAGACCTCTGTGGGTGAACAGATAACATGAAGGCAATGTTCCCATTTACGGCCGTACCTGTATATACAAATAATGAGCTATGAAGGGAGCTCGATCCGAGTCCGCGCTCTCTGTTGTGTTGGTCGAAGGTCTTTTGCTTGGCTCAGCCTGAGAAAGGATGTAGTAACCGTTTGATTAAATGTAGTAAGTAATATGCAGACATGAACATAAGGGTCAGTGATGTGTATGGTCTGACCTCAGATAGGTCATCTGTGCTTTCATCGCCATTGTCAAAGATGATGTCACTTCCTGAGTCACTGCCAGATGGCCTACATGGAAATTTCATAAATGATAGCGATTTAACTAGCTGATATGCAGGAGTGTTTTCTGCTACTGTAACCCCGCCCACCCCTACCATGGAAAATACTCACAAAAAGGACGCACAAAACACATCCTCTTCATCATCCTCATCCTCGCTTGACTCATGTCTACTACATTTGATGCTGGAGGATCTCTCAATGGAGGTGGACCATTCCACAGAGCTTGCCAGGGCTGGGGGTGGCGCGTTGTCCTCCACGTTGTCAGGTAGGCCCAGCTCATTTACCTCTGGCAGAGGCCCCCTTCCTTGGGGGCGCTGGTCAGCTGTGCCCCTGGACTCAGAGCTGTCGGTGAGGCTCAGCACCCCTGTGGTGGGCGTCTCATGCCGCTCTATCCAGGCATTGTAGTAGCGCACAATATTCTCATGGTTGAGACGCGAGAGTAGAGTCACTTCACCTTTTATCCGTCTGAACTGCTTACTAGCAGGGTTGACCTGGATACGTTTCACAGCATAGTAGCAACCGTCTAGTTTGTTTTGGACCTGTTAAAGATAAAGATAGATAAGGGAGGAGACTAAGAAAAAGGACATAGAACTGTGGAGCAGTGGTGAAATCTAGGCCAGCTGCCAATAAATCTTAAAGGGTAATTCTGGTATTTTTAAACCTGGGCCCTATCTTCCCATCATTTGGGGTCTAAATGACAAACAGTGACAAACATTTCTGGAATTGGTCCAGTGTTGAGCGAAAATGCTTCAGCCAGCAGCTGTAAAACAGACTGCAATGTACTCCGTGCGGGCAAGTGCGCCCGTCAAAGTACATCCACTAAAAGTGCTTCACAGAAAGTTGTATCAGTTCATCTGGACACAACGCTTATTGAGAGAGAAACGTTCCATCACTCATCTAAGTGACCAGTTCAGTCTCAACTGACGGCATAACGACCGAAAACAATGATCAGTTTCATATGCAAATTGCCATGACCATTAACTAGAATTACAATGGCAATGTGTACTACTCACAAAGGATTGGGAAATAGTTGCAATCACAGCATTGTAAGATGGCGACAGATGTACTCTTAACCCCCCCCTCGGTTCAGGGATGGTTGTTACCTCTTCACATAAATGGCCTCTTTGACTCCCTGTTCAAATCAGCGTTCCTCCCTATCAAGGATGTGTACATCCTCATCCCTGAAAGAGTGGCCACTGGCCTGTAGACCGTGGAGTCCTGGCCTGACGTGTTAGCTCTCCTGTGTTGTGCCATTTTTTTGGCCAGCATCTGTTTGGTTTCCCCAATGTACAAGTCATGGCAATCCTGCTAGCACTTAACAGCCTACACTATATTGCTCTGTTTGCGCCGGGGGACCCAATCCTTGTTGTGGACCGATTTCTGGCACAGCGTGTTTTGGGGTTTGAAAGTCTGTTGCTTTCAACAGGGCACAAACAGATATAGTGTACGCTGTTAAGTGTCAGGAGGACTGCCATGCCTTGTACATTGGGGAAACTAAACAGAAGGTGGTCAAGAGGATGGTACAACACAAAAGAGCTAATGCGTCAGGCCAGAACGCCGCAGTCTACACCCATCTACAGGCCAGTGGCCACTCTTTCAAGGATGAGGATGTGCACATCCTTGATAGGGAGGAACGCTGGTTTGAACGGGGAGTCAAAGAGGCCACCTATGTTAAAGAGAGACTGACATGTCCTTTCTGAACACATTTCTTAACATTGGGAGTTTAAATCATAACCGAAAATAGGTGTGGTTTTATGAATTCAAAGCTATTGGCTACTGTCTTCCTGGGGTGGGCGGAGCTCGGTACCGCTCGTCACTTGTTATTTACAAAAAATGTCGGCAAGCAAGAGCGAGAGGGAGATCCTCTGCGAGGATTACTGTTTCTAGGAGGAGGATTCGGTGATACAAATAACTGTTAGATAGATAGATGATAGATATTTAGATAGACAGATAGATAGACAGATTTATAGATAGATAGCAATACATCGTAGCAAGATCGATAATAAAGTCTCAACAAAACAGCACAAACTCGAGCCAAGTAGCTAGCAGGAGGGGGTGAAAGACCGGCTTCTCCGTGGTTTTATAGCATCTCGCTACGGACACACCCTATATGCAAACTGACTGGTGTCTACGTAACCACCGGCACAATTTGTCATTGGACACCATCTACAGTCAATCACAGATCTCTCTGGAGTGGCCGCAGACGCGCTGTTTTGGCCACTGAATTTCTCCGTGGTCACATTCCAACTCAGAACATAGCCTACCAATAGGAATTTTCAGATTTTTATGTCAGTATCACTTTAAGAGGGAACAACCATCCCTGAACTGAGGGGGCTAAGAGTACATTTGCCGCCACCTTACATAGTCCCATTGAAATGCCCATGCTCTTCAAAGATGTTCGAACACAATTTCTTGAAGTTTAATTTCCCTCTCAAATTATATTCCCCAACTAATCTACTACTACTTCTACTTTCGGCTGCTCCCGTTAGGGGTCACCACAACGGATCATCCGTTTCCATCTCTTCCTGTCCTCTGCATCTTCCTCTGTCACACCAGCCACCTGCATGTCCTCTCTCACCACATCCATAAACCTCCTCTTTGGCCTTCCCCTTTTCCTCTTCCCTGACAGCTCCATATTCAGCATCCTTCTCCCAATATACCCAGCATCTCACAAATGTCCAAACCATCTCAATCTTGCCTCTCTTGCTTTGTCTCCAAACCTCCAACCTGAGCTGTCCCTCTAATATAATCATTCTTAATCCTGTTCTTCATCACTCCCAATGAAAATCTTAGCATCTTCAACTCTGCCACCTCCAGCTCCGCCTCCTGTCTTTTCGTCAGTTCCACTGTCTCTAAACCATATAACATAGCTGGTCTCACAACCATCTCGTAAACCTTCCCTTTAACTCTTGCTGGAACCCTTCTGTCGTAAATCACTCCTGACACTCTTCTCCACCCACTCCACCCTGACTGCACTCTCTTCTTCACCTCTCTTCTGCACTCCATAAAGACAGTAAAAGTGCTTGTTTTTGCCACTGACAGGCTCAAATTATTGTTATGATTGTCTAACAACATCATAAAAATTTTCCCTACAGAGACAGACCTTTTTCTTTACATTTAACTTCTTCAAGTCTCTGTTGCAACATCCCTTGCAACCATTTGTGCGTGGGAGTGTGGTTTTGGATGTTTACAGAAGAAGTCACGCCAAATCTTATCAGAGATGATCATTAATTTGAGATAGCATAGCCTGAAACATGGAGGAACTGCTTGCAATAATTTATTTTCAAAGTCATGGCTGAATATTTAAGCTGGTTTTGACATCTGAGCCAAAGCATACAGATGAAGACGTCCTAGAAATGAGAGAGAGCAAAAGAGAGAGAGAGAGCGAGAGAGAGAGCGAGAGCGAGAGAGAACAGGCAGAGGAGGGTGAACCAGCTTCTTTGGTTGGCAGTAATCATCCCAGTCAAAATGGCCACTGCAGACCCGATGTCCCAGAAAGGTAAATCGGTTCATCTGCACACAAAGTTCCGTGGGAGAAACATTTCATCACTCATCTAAGTGACTTCATCAGTCTCAGCTGACTGACGGTATCCCCAACCTTATAAACAGCAGTACTACATTCATATGCAAATTGCATATGAAACGGATCACCAGTTTTGGTTGTTATGCAACTCAATTTATTCTTTTTTCTTTTTTGGATATTTCCCCCCCCTTTTTCTCCCCAATTGTATCCGGCCAATTACTCCACTCTTCCGAGCCATCTAAGTCACTGCTCTAGCCCCTCTACCGATCCCGGAAGGGCTGCAAAGTACCACATGCTTCCTCCGATACATGTGGAGTCACCAGCCGCTTCTTTTCACCTGACAGTGAGGAGTTTCGCCAGGGGGACGTAGCACGTGGGAGGATCATGCTACCCCCCCCCAATTCCTCCCCAGCTCCCCCCGAGCAGGCACTCCAACCAACCAGAGGAGGCGCTAGTGCAGCTATCAGGACACACCCACATTCGGCTTCCCACCCGCAGACACGGCCAATTGTGTCTGTAGGGACGCCCGACCAAGCCGTAGGTAACACGGGGATTCGAACCAGCGATCCCCATGTTGGTAGGCAATGGAATAGACCGCTACGCTACCCGGATGCCCCGACCCATTCATTCATTCATTCATTCATTATCCAAACCACTTATCCAACTTAGGGTCGTGGGATGCTGGAACCTATTCCAGCAGTCATTGGGCAGCAGGTGGGGAAACACCCTGGACAGGCCGCCAGCCCATCACAAGGCCGACACAGTCACACCTAGGGACATTTTAGTATGGCCGATTTACCTGAGCTACATGTCTCTGGACTGTGGGAGGAAACCGGAGTAACTGGAGGAAACCCACAAAGACACAGCGAAAACATGCAAACTCCACACAGGATGACCTGGGATGACCCCCAAGGTTGGACTACCCCGGGGCTCAAACCCAGGACCTTCTTGCTGTGAGATGACTGCGCTACCCACTGCGCCACCTTACCACAGTTATGCAACTGTGCTGTTTATAAGGTTGGGGATACCTGCAGTCAGCTGAGACTGATGTAGTCACTTACATGAGTGATGAAATGTTACTCCCACTTAACTTTCTGTCCCGATGAACTGATTCAATGTTCTAGGACATCGGGTCTGCAGTGACCACTTTGACTGGGATGAATACTGCCAGCCAAAGAAGCCGGTTCACCCTCCTCTGCCTCTCTCGCTCTCTCTACTCTGACTCAAATAAATATGGGCGGCCATAGAATTCAAGTGCCTCATCCATATTGTCAAAATCAGTTAAATATTCAGCCATGACATTGGAAATAAATTATTGCTAGCAGTTCCTGTATGTCTCAGGCTATACTACCTCAAACTAATTGCAGGGATTTAAAGCAACAACAAAAAAAAACTTTCTGACTGAATTTTTTTTTCAGGCTAACGTTTGTTTTTGGCAATTCAATATTTTTATTGATTTTGAAAAGGTTGGTACATGATAGGTTAACATATCAAATGAGACATTTCACTGGTGTCGCCACTAATAGAAATACAATGGCTATAAAATAAAAGAGAGGTCCATACAAGAGAGGATACAGCACTACTCATGAGCCAAAGAAAAGGAAGCTACCCAGGCAAACAAAGTCAAAATCATATTTCAGGATCGTCAAACAATGTAATATAAATCCAAAAATGATCCTAGATTGGTCCCTTATTATGGTTTCTATCCATCACCCTAATCAGCATGGATTCAGGGCAAGTCATATTAATATTCAGTGCATATGTTTTTAACTGATCTTATAACACTAAGCAAAAAATTGCTTGTTTTAAATTAGCCTCTTTTCGCTTAACAGGAAAAAAAACAACTAACAGCGCCATCTGGAGGACGTAGGCGCTGTGGTGGCTTGGGAGTGGGGTGGGGGGGGTTTGTTTGATCGGGGCATTTGATTTTGAGATACTTTATTGATCCCCGTGGAGAAATTACGCTCTGCATTTAACTCATTCTAGCTGTGTAGCTAGGAGCAGCGGGCAGCCGCCATGCAGCATCCGGGGACCAACTCCAGTTCGTCTTGCCATGCCTTGGTCAAGGGCACAGACAGGAGTATTAACCCTAACATGTATGTCTTTTTGATGGTGGGGGAAACCACAGCACCCAGAGAAAACTCACCGCAGACATGGGGAGAACATGCAAACTCCAAACAGAGGACCGACCTGGGATGACCCCCCAAGGTTGGACAACCCCGGGGTTCAAACCCATGTCCTTCTTACAGTGAGGTGACAGCACTAACCACCGTGCCACCATGCCGCATTGTGAAAATATGCATTTTCACATAATTTTAGACCATTGCCATTAACAATATTTATAAAAACACAACACGGGTTGTTGTTTTTCCACAGTACACTCAGACATTAGCAAGAAGAAAAGTGAGACAAACAAACAAGTATGCTCACTGATGAAGTAAGCTCTATGTCCTGAAGTAATCCTCCACATGTTTGTGAGTGATCGCACTGTGCGTCATACAAAACATTGGTAAACAAAACTCATAGTGAACGGATTTGAACTGCAATTTTTTTCATAGCCATTTGACAATGTAACAGCGTTTGGCCGCTTACCAACCTTTCTGTTTGGTTGGACATCTGTAGAAAAATAGGGCCCAGGTTTAAAAATACCGGAATTACCCTTTAAATGTACATTGACAGGGAAACATTGCCACAAAAAGAGTAGCATACCTTAATAACAGCTCCAAAGGCTCCTTTCCCCAACAACTGGAGCTCTTCAAACTCATTGTAGTAGCGGGAAAACTGTCTCTGCACCCCTGAGCTGAACGGAGCATTGAGGATGTGGCTACGAGGGATGACCGACGATGCAAAGTCGACAGCCAGGTCTGGGAAAGGACAAGTGGCACTGGTGAGGGGCTAAAAAAATCTTAATGAAACCTTTGATTCTATCGTGCAGTGTCCTTTAGACGAATGAACTGGAATTCTACCATTAATGAGTAAGAGCCTGGCCTCAACCTCAAATTTTAAAATCCGAGAATGTGTTCATTGAGCTTTCACATCCAAAGGAGTGTCATTTTTATAAAAACAGTGATTCGTGATGTTAAACCAGATAGTTGATTCAAATTAATTTGAGAATACCCTTCACTTCTTTCACCATTCCTGTTTTGCCCATCAATCTACACTCAATAACCCATAGTTACAAAGTGAGAACACGTTTTTAGAAACTTGTAAATTTATTTTAAAAAAAATCCTAAACTGAAATCTCATTTATATAACTATTCAGACCCTTAATCCAGTATTTTGTAAAGGCCCTTTTGGCAGCAATTATAGCTTCAAGTCTTCTTCGGTATGTCCCTACAAGCTTTAAACACCTGGATTTGGGCAGTTTATCCCATTCTTCCAAGCAGATACTCTCAAGCTCCGTCAGATTGGATGGGAAGTGTCTGTAAACTACAATCTTCAGGTGTCTTCACAGATGTTCTATGGAGTCTAAGTCTGGGCCACTCAAAGACAGTCGGAGACTTGTTCCAAAGCCACTCCAGCGTTGTCTTGGCTGAATGCTTCGGGTCATTGTCATGCTGAAAGCTGAACCATTGCCCCAGTTCGAGGTCTCGTGCACTCTGGAGCAGGTTTTGTTCAAGGACCTCTCTGTATTTGGCCGCATTCATCCTTCCCTCAGTTCTGACCAAACTCCCTGTCCCTGCCACTGAGAAGCACTCCCATAGCATGACGCTGCCACCACCATGCTTTACCATAGTGGTGGTATTAGCCAAGTGATGAGCAGTGCCTGGTTTTCGCCAGACATAGTGCTTGGAGTTCTACCCAAAGAGTTCAATTTTTTTCTCATCAGACCAGAGAATCTTTTTCTTCATGCTCTCAGAGTCCTTTAAATAACGTCTGGCAAACTCCAAGTGGGTTGTCATACTCCTTTCACTCTAACATAAAGGCCTGATTGAAGGTCATCCTTCTAGCAGGTTCTCTCATCTCTGCAGAGAACTTCCGAAGCTCTGTTAGAGTGACTGTTGGGTTCTTGGTCACCTCCCTGACCAAGGCCCTTCTTGCCTGGTTACTCAGTTTGGTCAGACAGCCACCTCTAGGAAGAGTCCTGATGGTTCGAAACTTCTTCCATTTCACAATTATCATGACTGTGCTCCTAGGAACACTCAAGGCTTTAGAAATTGTTTTATATTCTTGCCCTGACCAATGCCTTGCCACAATTTTATCACAGAGGTCTACAGAGAGTTCCCCGGACTTCATGGCTTGGTTTTTGGCCTGACATGCAGTGTGAACTATGAGACCTTATATAAACAGGTGTGTTCCTTTCTAAACTATGTCCAATCAATTCAATTTGCCACAGGTGGACTCTAATCAACCTGGCGAAACTCCTCACTGTCAGCTGAAAAGAAGCGACTGGCGACTCCACATGTATTGGAGGAGGCATGTGGTAGTCTGCAGCCCTCCCCGAATCAGCAGAGTGGGTGGTGCAGCGACCAGTACCGCTCGGAAAATAGAGTAAATGGCCAAGTACAATTGGGGAGAGTAACGGGGAAATAATCCCCCCCCCAAAAAAAAAACATTTTCACTTTGTCATTATGGGTTGTTGAATGTAAATTGATGGGCAAAAAAGCAACTTTATCCATTTAAAATTAAATCTACAACACAAATTGTGGCAAAAGAGAGGGGGTCTGAATACTTTATGAAGCCACTATAAGTATATACACGAGTAAGTATCAAGTGAAAGTGTGTGTGTGTGTGTGTGTGTGTGTGTGTGTGTGTGTGTGTATCACCTTCTGGACTGGAATCCTGGCACACTGGCAGGGCTTTGGCTGGTGGAGGGTTGAGGAAGGAGTGATCTAAGAGTTGCTGGGTAGTCCAACGGTCAACATCATTCAAACACAGGCACCTGTCATAAACACACACCATAATTTCCACAATTTGGAAAATGCAAAAAAACTAAATAACATGGAAAGTTCCTCAGCAGTTGCTTTATTAATAAAGCCAGCATTCACCATGGTCCTCAGGCTGGTCAACATCTTATTCCTATTCTGTTAGAGCCTGTGTACTGCTGGATGGATGCAACCCACTAACATTCAGACAAACCAAAGCCTGAGGAACTCAAAGCGACTCTACCAAACCTGCTCACTGCAGATGGATTTAAATCTGCTGAGAATAGCACCAGGCAATACTGATAAAATCAAATATCACAATATTTTTAACTGAAATCTTTGATATTGTAAAAAATTTTGGGGATAACTACTATTGCTTTCATAAGATATTTGCACACAAGAAATTTTTGAGAAATCATCATTACTAATGTGGCTATCATGACCAAGCAGGTAGAGGCATTCATTATCCCCGCCAGACAGATAACCTGGAGAGGATTATGCATTTGGTCGCATGTGAAAGAATGAAATGAAAATGAAAGCCACCTTTTTCGACATTGTATTCTTTCACCAAATTGTATTCTTACAATGAATTTGTTCTCTGCAATTAACCCATCCTATTGTATAGGGGCAGCTGCAGTGCCCGGGGACCAACTCCAGTACTTCTTCCCATTGCCTTGGTCAGGGACACAGACCACAGTATTAACCCTAACATGCATGTCTTTTTGACGTGTGTGTGTGTGTGTGTGTGTGTGTGTGTGTGTGTGTGTGTGTGTGTGTGTGTGTGTGTGTGTGTGTATCCACAGTTAACCTTGCAAACTACTGGTCCTATCAGCTTACATTTTTTTGTGCAGTTATGACTGTAAGATGAAGAACCTCTCGTGGTTGTGGTGACTCAAAACCTTTCGAAAAATGTTTCTCGTTATTGCCACTCCCTCTCTTCATTCACTCTCTAGCTCGCTCGACCAACGCTGCACTCTGTTGCTGCCTGATCTAAGTTAACTGTGCGCATGCACAACTCACATCTATGGTTGACTCAGATGGGCAATGAAGTGATCAAAAGTCTTTAAAAGAATTCTGATAATTCAAAAAATGCGAATGCTGAAAAGGAACAACTTCCTCTCGGTTGTAGTCAAAACAGGAAGTGTTGCATATTCTTGTCGTTGCCCAATCTGAGTCAACCAATGTGACTCGTGCATGCGCAAGCATAGACGGTTTGCCCAAGCTTTATTATTTTATGAAACTAAAGACAGGGTTAGGGTCAGACCAAAATTGACGCATAGCAAACTTTTTCTTTTTATAAAGTACAAGTTCATATTAGACTTGGTTGCATCCGTGCGAGGGTCCACCTAGGAGGCTGCGCATCCACAGACTTACAGGTAAAACATTTTATTAGGTAGGTTTTTTTTTTAGCTTGAGCGCTGCATATTTAAAACTTTTTTTCCATTTTTCAAATTGAATCGACTTGGAAACCGTGCAAAAGTCTTATATTGGAAGGAAAAACACAGGTTTTTCTGTCCATGTGTGCGTGTATCTGTGCGCTGCTAATCAATCTTGCATACTTCTGGGCCTGTAAGCTAATATTTTTTTGTACACAGTTATGACTAGGGGGTTGACTGGTATGGTTTTTTTCAGGGCCAACACTGATACCGATTATTAGTAATCAAGGAGACCGATAACCGATATTTGGAACTGGTATATATTTACAGTAAAAATTAAACTCTTCGGGCATCCGGGGAGCATAGCGGTCTATTACGTTGCCTACTAACACGGCATCTCTACCCTAAAAAAACTACCCTCTACCCACAAAAGCTACCCTAACCGCCATGGTTTTTGTGTTTTCAAATATATGTAAGTGACGAGCATTCTCCCAGGAGGCCAGACGAGCCACAGCCAGCATCTTGATAACCCGGTTGATGTACAATCAATAATGACAAAAAGCCCCATAATGTACAATAATTTGGTCATTATTATTATTATTGATCATAGAGGGCAAAATTATCGTACAAATACAATATTTATCGTACATCTGGCAACAATGATTGGTTGATACCTTTATCAGCGGCGCGAAAGCTAAAAAAAAAAATCGACCTTGTTCTGAAAAAAAATTACATTGCTTTTTTTTTTTGCTGCGTAATACTCGCATTCCGTGTTAAAGTACTCGTGACAAAAACAACACTTCAAATATATATATATAAATCGACGGGGGAGTTAATCGCACGAAGAAAAAAAAAGACCTTAAGTGCGAGCACTGGAGAAGGGGAGGTACGCCTGGTGGGGATCTGCACTGTACTGAGGGCACTCTTGTTGTTGTTAATTTCACTCAGCTACAACAGTAATAAATTCAGCAATTTGTATCACTTTACTGTAATGACACCTTTAAGACCAGGGAAAGATGACATTTAAGCTATATAACGACAACCAAAATCCCACATTATCAATATTATATTGATATATTGCCAAGAACGACCTTCTTTTCAGTAGACCCAATTCAAAAGGCAAATCTTCATTAGCATGAAGGGAAAGGGTAGGGGAAAGGAAGATATAACGAAATGTTGCAAGTGGAAAAAGAAAAAACATATGGGAATTCAAAGTAGTCTAGACAAATTCGGGTGGCCCTACCTGTTGAGGAAGTCCTGGAAGTCAGCGGGTAGGCTGGTCGGCACTGTCACCGGGTACTCCTTCACTTCTTTCCCCTGGCACAGAGCCAGCAGCAGCAGCCCCAGGCTCCAGACGTCACCCTTTTTGCCCGTTTTGGTTGGCATTGCTGTACCCTCACAGAAGCGCACATGGGCTTGCTCAAAAATATCCTCTTTGCAAACATCAGCCAGTCTCTTTGATAAGCTATAATCAGTTAAACGAATGTTGCCCTGGGAGTCCACCAGCACACTCGAGGCTCCGAGGTGTTTGTGAACTACAGAGCTGGAGTGGAGGTAGTCCAGAGCGGCCAGGAGCTGGGCAGTGTAATGGCGGAGTCTGTCCAGTGGTACAGTGGTGTGTTCGACCAGGCTGTGATTCAGGTTGGTGCCAGCCACATGTTCTACCAGCAGGTTAACCTCCAGGGAGTCCTCCCGCTCCATGGAGCTTAATGCCTGGTAGCGCACCAGGTTGGGATGTTCCAGCTTCAGCAATGAGTTGAACTCGCTCTCCGCCGCATGGATCTACAGTGGATACAGTGAATTCGATCAACAGATGTCAACATATGCTTCAGCAAATCTTAAAAATCCTCTAACCTTTTCCCTCATTACGTGCCTGCTTTTTACAGTTCTCAATCTTGCCCTTCTCTTGGCTAGTGAAGAACTTGCTCATCTTCTTGCTCCAACGTAGGGACCACTCATAGATCACAACGTAGTCACCTGAGTTGGACTCAAAGCCATAATAAACATTTCGGCCGAGCCTTTCACTTGCACCTGCCAAAAGCATTGACGCAGACACAAACATACAGTTTACAAGGGCTGACAAGAAACCCACTGTAACAAACTCAGCAGAAAAATACATGTTTAAATCCCGTCAGTGAGCTCTTACCTATGGACTTCCCTTTGTGGACTACGAGCTCTCCAACCGTACTGTTATTGAAGTGAAGCTGCTCTTGAGAGCGATGGTTGTCTTCACTGAACGTATCACGCCTGGAGGAAAAAAAAGCAAATATAAAAAACCCCTCAAAGAATTAATTCAGGATGTTGTTCAAATATGGTAGTCAGTAGAGGTAGGGAACAAAAAAAATGACTCACTGCAAGACCACAATACAAAACCGTGAAAACTTTAATATCATTTCCCCTGAATTGCAACATTAAAGCACAATGAACAGAGACTGTGAAGAGGTTTGATGTCATGATTTCTACATCTCTGAATATCTAAATTTGAATCGTTGATTGTTTACCTAGGGAAGCATAGTCATTTTTAAGGTTTTTGTAACGCAGGGCTTAAAATAAATCAATTTTATGTACATGTTCTTTGGATCATTGCAGTTTTCACATTTTACCTCAGACAAAGGATGGAGCTTTAAAAAAATCTTAACAGCTAATCGCAATATTTATAATATTGTAATATTTGAAAGATCGCATTATGTATCAAATCAGCACTGAAATATCATTATAATGTTGAATAGGGAAATACCTGCCAATTCCCAGCTCTATCAGTTAGTGGTTTCTATGTGAAAGCTTTCCATACCTGTGGCGGGTATTGGAAGTAGTCCTTCGCCGGTTGGTGACTCCTTTCTTAGACTCCATCTGTTCAGGAGCAACAGCTGAATGGGGCGGGCTTTTCCCTAATGCAGAATTGTCAGGGTTTGGCTGTTCCATACTCTCAAGGCGCTCCTGTGAATATAAACCCACACAAAGGGTACGTTACAACACAGCATGATCCCACATCCAAAAATACTTAGCAAGCTAAATAACACGTAAGATGTAGACCTAATTACTTTTTGACAGAAATCATATACAATTATGTAAATGAATGAGAAAAGTACATCACAGTCACCTGTTTGGCCATTTCCTTTCTCCTTTTTTCTTCTCGCTTCTCCTCCTCTCTTCTTTGGATTTCAGCCATGATCTCTTTTTCCTAAGAGGATAAAAAGGGCCATAGGGAACATGTTTTTTAACAATGACCTATGACAGTTGTTGAGCATGGATACTCTGATTTGTGTCGGATGTGTGTCCTGACCATCTCCTCCTCCTGTTTGCGCCGTTGGTCCATCCTCTGCTGTTCTTCTAGGGCAAGTCTCTCCTGCTGCCTCTGCTGGTTCTTCAACATCTCCTCATGGAAGGAACAAGAAGGGGGCTTGTTGTGCTCACTGAGAAAACCCTGGACATGGCCCGCTAGCTCATAGATCATTACCTAGGAGGACAGAGAAGCATGTCAACCAGCAGCCTGCGAGGCTGACTGTCTGTCTTTATGCATGCTCAATAATCCAGGTAAGAAAATCACAGAAAGTTGAATCAGTTCATCTGGACACAACGTGTTTTGAGAGAAACGTTTCATCACCATCTAAGTGACCTCTTCAGTCGAAAGGGAACGACCATCCCTGAAAGGGGGGGGGGGGTTAAGAGTACATCTGTCGCCATCTTACAATGCTGTGACTGCAAACATTCCCAAATTCTGTGAATAGTACACGACCTCTGAAACTCTAGTTATCCGCATATGAAATTGATCATTGTTATGTTTATGTTGTCTTATTTCAGTCATTTATTGTAAAGCGACTTTGAGTGTTATAAAAGCACTATACAAGTCTGATGTATTATTATGATTATTACTGGTTTCGGTCGTTATGTAACTGTATTGTGTATAAGGGTGGGGATACCTGCGGTCAGTTTAGACGGAAGAGGTCACTTAGATGAGTGACATAACGTTTCGCTCAATAAACGTGTTCAGGTTAACTGAATCAACTTTCTCTGGTTGACTGTGTTTCTGTGCACGGGTTCTCACCTCCCCACATCGCGCGGCAGCGAGTTTGGTGAGCTCGCTCTGCAGGCTCTGGAGATTTTCATTTGAAAGGCCGTTGGGGTTCTTCAGCTCCAGCTCCGGAGGCCTGTTGGTTTCCCAAAATGTCAAATTATCAACCGTAAATTGCCACTAGGAGCTACAGCTATTGCCTTGTTTCATATTTCAGAGCAAAGGGCCAATTTGGATATGGATGCCCTGCTTACGAAAGACAACACTGTTCTATGACACACTGTCAGCGTCAACGGTGATACTCACACATCGGGGTAGGTGGGTGGGCATCTGACCTGCAAATCCACAGTGACGTAACTTTCTTGTCCATTGCTCAGCCCATTGGGTCGCAGGCAGAGGTACGCCTCTGCGGGCCTTTTAATCTTGGAATCAGTAAATGAACTTTGTATTAAATGAAATAAATAGATAAACAAACGGATGTTACATTGGCTGAAATGATCACATGCGGTAAATGAACCTCCATCAACTTAGTGAAGACGTCGTATCAATTTTAGCTCAATGTGGGGTTGATAGCGTTACTATACCTTCCATTTGTCTTTACTGCGCAAATCCTCAAAGTCATCTCCAAAGATAGATGCTAGAGCCTCCAGCTCATTTTCCTGCTGAATTGTGTAATCATCCGTTCCATCCGTCGGAGTCTGCTGACTGCTCATTCTCCTGCCAGCACTACATTGCAACCATATCACACGTCCTGTCTCCTATCAGAAATAATACGGAAGCGCTGAGGTATGGCACTCTGCAGCAGTCGGGGTCTTTCTCGATCCACTTAGTGGCTGTGTGGCCACAAAACTTCTTCCATTGGAAAACGGAGTAAACGCTGTTTATAAATATTCCGCGACTATGAACTTGTCACGGTGCAGAGGGGACGCGACACGCAGCCTCACTCGGACTGGCTGCCGGCGCATGAGCAGTTCACTTCTTGTCGCAGACAAAACGTCATGGGGTGTTGTTCCGCAATAAACCTCAAAGTGGCAGTAATATGCACACACAAAAATAATAGGGGAGCGCGCATGATACATCCCCTATACATCGATGGCAATATGAACGGTTTGACGACGTGGTTCTACCTCTGTATTTGGTCTTTTACATCTTTTGTTGTATTTTACGTGTTTCTTTGTCAGTTTTGTATGGCATAATTATTTATAAAATACGAGTCACAAAAGTGAATGGTTTAATGACCTGTCTCTTATTTGCTTATTTTTTTTAAATTGTTAATTATTCTATAGTTATGTAATATTTCCTGAAGCATAATATGACTAGTAAATAGCAGGGGTTGCTTGCTGAAACAAAAATGACTCTCCCCGACCCCACTCTCACCCAAATTTATTCATTCAAAAACTCAGAAACCGGGCCAGCGGAGTTGTTGATTGCAGTCCTCGGCAGACTCTGCAGATATTGCAGTGAATTATACTTAGGCCTGTCACATTTATATTCAATTTGATTGGCTATACTAATTGTGCCTGCTTTGATCTGTTGTTATTCATGTTGTTGAACGACAGAGGTTGGGATTCAAATAAAATTACACGTAGCGCCTTTGCATAGGATTGTTGTAAAGAGCAAGTGGCAGAGTGCCAATGAGGCCAAATATTGCTCATCTTGTGAATATTTAAGCTGCACGATAAGGATCCCTGCATAAAGCAGAAATAATGCTGATTGAAAACCACTGTTTGGGGAAAAAGTTAATCCAGGTTGTTTTAGTTGTGATTGTCTTTCCTGAATGGAGAGCTTATTGTGGGAAGGGTCAGTGAAGATCTTGTCTCCACACACCCGAAGGATGAGCAGGTTGCAGTTTCCCAGCAGGCTGGATGATGTGCTATCGCTACAGCTGGTGGCTGCCTAAACCAGACAGATATGGACAAGGTTGGGATGAACTAGGTGGTGGTAGCATAGCACTGAACCATCATTATCTGTTGCTTATAGCTGTCACAGCAAGTCTATCCTCTGCTTCTTCCCTGGGCTTCTTTTTACAATGGAGTCTATGTTGGCTGCCGACTCTAGGAGATTGCAGTAACCAGGGACCTGATGCGAGTCATCGTGCTTAAGATTCTGTGGTTACCAGGAACTTAAATGACTCACACCTTATCACTTTAGCATTCAGTTGGCATGTTACTGGCTAGAGTTAGATAGTGTGAAAGTAAGGTCAACACAACTGAATATTGGAATTTGTATCAAGTGTTCATTCCCCGATTAGATAGCCACTGTAAAAATGATATCCTCACCTAGAACACGACCACTGACTTTAAGGAACCGAGTGAATTTTTTGACCCATGGTTTCAAAACCTGTATCAGTTTTGAGGTTGGCATCAAAATATTTTTGAAATTTGATGACTGATTGATGTGATTTTTGTGCGGTAAGTATGTTCCACATAGGTATTGGCATTTTTTTTTAATCAAACTCTTGCAGTTCATTTGTCTTTTTCTAACATACATTTTCTACTTCTAATATATGGGTTGGAATGTCTTGCCTCTTATCATTCATTGGTGGAAAAACCTGGACCATAGTCACACCTTTTTTTCCTCTTGTATGCAATATTGAAACAAATTGAAGCAAATTAATATATCACTCTTCATTATACAACATTGTCTATGAGATGCTGTTGAGCTCCACAAGGCAGAACATGGTGAGAGTAAGATGGAATGCTCAGTCCTGCATCCAGCACCTATCTGTAGAGATAGAAAGGAAATACAGCTATAAATAGGAGGCTGTAGTATGACAGCCTGGAATATATATATCAAAAAATGCTCTCACTTAACCCCAATTATGATATAATCTGGCATATTACATACTGCTATTACCTCAGGGCCCCTTGGTCTGAACAAATGTTTCAAATACATAACATTTCAGACAGCATCATGACACGTTGTTTCTAATGGCCCTGGTATTGCTGAAGACTGAGTATACAGTGCAAAATGTCCCGTTGGAGAATAATGGTTTATTGATTATGAGACGCTAAAAATGGTGGTGTGCAACACAACTGATGAGAGAGCATTACCTCATAAGGTACAGTGTACATCAAGAAAAATATACTCGAAAGTAGGTGGGACAAATATGGTGCTCCTATGTGCAAGCTCACCACTTGGGAACCTCAGCGGCTGCACATTAATGACAGTGCTGCTCACCA
The DNA here is from genome assembly GCF_029633865.1 of Lampris incognitus. Taxonomy (NCBI): domain Eukaryota; kingdom Metazoa; phylum Chordata; class Actinopteri; order Lampriformes; family Lampridae; genus Lampris; species Lampris incognitus. The sequence goes on from NC_079226.1 coordinate 18,521,855, forward strand.
TGACCCTACAAGGAGACAGCTGGGCCAATCAGGACGGTGCACTGAGATCAGCAGGCCAGCCCCACAGCCAGATCAGACACAGAGCCCGGCTGGCATTACCATCAGCTGTTCCGCGCGTTAAGGGAGCTCAGTGCGCATACCAACAGCATGGCCTACTGACATATACAATGTTCCGCAAACTACTGGGTCCCACTCATTTATCTGTTTTAACCAGACACTGGTGACACTCTCCCAACTGGGCCATGACAGTTAGGCCTCCTAGGTGGCTATGTGTGATAATAACTTCTGTGTACCCACATTAAATGTACCCACCTTCAGTCTCTCATTAACAATTGTCCTGTATGTATAGGTGTAATTGGGGGGGGGGCACTGTATGATATGCACCCTGTGGATTGACTTTTTCATTTTATGGTCAAAAAGAAATGCGTTATTGAATAGCTGTGATCAGGCACGTAACTGTGACATTAAGTTATACATTTAATATAAATGTCCATAGGATATAGTTTGTATCTTTGACATCTGTATTACTGATTTAATAGAGTTTTGACTTTTTGTTAATTTTTATTCGTTTTCCTTACACCCCCATATTTAAAATGTGTATTACAAATATGGGTAAAAAGTGAGCATGAATTCAAATGGCGGGAAAAAAAAGAATTCAATAAATGCCACCATCTATTTGACAAATGGCTACCAAACAAACTCCATCATATTCAAGCTCTAATCTTTACACCTTCTTCCCAACTATTGCATCAAAAGGTCAATGTTATGAAGGAGGAAGCAAGCATCTTTCCATTGCGGGACTCCCATCCCTGTGAATGAGGCACGCTTTCCTCGTTCACTTTTGCTGGAAGCTCTTATTTGGTCTTGTGTGAACTTTAAGCCCCGCCCCTGGTCCCCAGACCCCGTCTGGGTCTTATTTAAAGGCTCCTCTCACCCTCAACCCTTTGTCCCAGTGGAAGCATCAATTTACTAGTGCAAAACCAGTGCAACTTGGTGAGTACCTCTTTTTTCCCCTGGAACTAAGTAGAATCCTATCCCATTTTGGTAAGATTAGTTAATATTTAGTTAATGTTTACATTGATTTAGTTCTCATTGAAAGTTGTGTAAACTGGGTGTGGGGGTATTTTTCTATATAGTTCATGATGATAGTTTAGGTAATTTAGACTGGATGATGTTCGGATCAAAGAATGATGATGAAGTTCATGTAATTTCAGTGGCCATGCATGTTTTTCTAGCAGAAATGAATTACAAGTTTAACTTGCTGCTTATGCTTGTGCTTGATTGCAATGCAATGAAGAAATTGTTATTGTGGTGAGCAAATTATTTCCTCTACTCGGAACAATTAATTGTATGGAGTGTTTCAGTGGAGTAGGCCAGATAAAGCTGGGAGTGAGTTGAGGTTTGAAATCCGTGTTATATTGTGAATATTTTGCATACGAGAGTGCCAAAAGTTACAAAAACGTGGTCAAACCTGTATATGGTCAAACAAACGAAGCTATCAGGAAGCTGGGGTAAAGCCTAGTAGTAAAACAAAAACGTCACAATGTGCTGACAGGCGAGCACTGACCTGGCTCAGAGACAAGCTCTGCCAGACCTGAAACAGCTGCAGATAGAGACTCTGTGGGGGATCCATGTGTCGCTTGTTTCACCCCGTTAGGTACAGTGTTGGTGTAGAGCTCAAAATAGACTACAGGTCTCTCTGTTATGCCCCTTTTTGGTGCTACCTCAGCAGCCCTGAGATGTCCCAGGAACAATCATGGCTGATTAGATATAGTCAGTGGTTGTACAGCAAGGTTGGGACCAAAATAACATCCAATGGCATGTCTTATTAACACCCTATAGATAGCATCTATTCAAGTGGTTTGCATCAGTGTCTGAGAGTGATAAGACTCAGAATAGTTATGAGATAGATCTGGCAGTTCCTCAAATGCACTGTGGATCACAGCAAATACTTTTGATAAGCATATGATTTAGGACGTCAGCTTCCTGGATTGAACAATCCCAGTCACTCTATTGTGGCATTTATCAAAATTACTCCTGTAATGAAGTGCCTGCAGTACTTCAATTAGGGATAGGCCTTCTTGCTATGCTTCAAATAAGTATTTGGACAGCTGCTCCTAACACTCATTCTAACACTTCTCTCCCTGCTGCTTCTCTCCCAGACCATCCCAGTAAAGCCTAATCATGTGTGATGACGACGAGACCACCGCCCTCGTGTGCGACAACGGCTCTGGCTTGGTCAAGGCTGGGTTCGCCGGAGATGACGCTCCCCGTGCTGTCTTCCCTTCCATTGTTGGAAGACCCCGCCACCAGGTACACACCAGTGAAAGGAAACA